>NC_056725.1:322191144-322286144 GCF_019279795.1 Protopterus annectens
TATGAGTGAGGTAGGTACTGGCTAAAACTGAAGAGCTGTTGGTGGTTTTGATTTGTCTGGGGTAGAGAGAGGTGGGCAGATGTATTAGTGTCTAAGAGAGATAATACTGTTTGTATAAAGTAGGAATTAAACTATGTAGGGACAGAGTCCGTTGTATTCCCTGTTTTTGAAGAGGGAGTGTTGATCTTGCCATGGTGGAGTATTTTGTTTAGTGATGACCAACAAACTTTTAGGCTGTTTTATGTTTGTCTTGTAGGTTGGTATAATAGCTTTGCTTATTCTGCTTGACATGGAGTTTTGCAAGTTTTCTAAGATGTTTAAATTGCTGGAAGGCATTTTGAGTTCTATTTTTATACTGCTTTTTCCAGGCTTTGTACCTTTTTGTCATGATTTTTTTGTGTCTTTTGTCAGCCATGGTACGAGGTTGGACTTTACTTTATTATTACGCACCGGTGCTAAATTATTTAAGCTCTGTAAGAATATGTTGTTATAGTGTTCTACACTACCTAGTGCATTGTTCTAAGTACATTCCAGTTACATTGTTTTACTGTTTCATTGAAAATATATTTGCTGAAATTGGTTATATTTCATACTTGATTACAGATAATATGTATATCTAGGTTATGTTAGGTTCTAATAGCATATATTGGCATGTGGTGACTTATGCTATCTGAAATGTGCCTGATTTTGTCAGTTTGTCTAGTTTGTTTGCAAAAATCCAGTCTAATACTGAGTGTCTCCCTGAAGTTTTATTGATTCTAGCAGGTATGGTTATTTAGTGCCTGAAGTTGAACAAGTTTATGGATTCAGTGGGAGTAGTGGAATTTATGAGTTGCCAGTTTAGTTTAGTTTATATTTAAGTCTCCAGTATTATAGTTTCAGGGTTAATTTGTTAGGATATCCAATACAGGATGCTTTCAGGAATGTCAGTGTTATTCCCTGGTGGCAGATAAATCGCCATTAAACATATAGTTTTTCTATTGTTTGTTTTTAGGAGTGTTGTTAGAAAGTTAGCATTGTTAAATGTGAGTATTTTCTGTAGAAGTAAGGTGATGGTTAGGAAATTTTTATAGACGATTCCCTGCACTCTTATTTTGTCTGTCATGCCTCAATAAATTGTGCTGTGGGGATCTTATTATCCTTTATTTCTTTTTTTAAACAAGTTTCAGTTTCAGTAGCTATGACTACATCAGGGCATACTTCTTAGGTTCATGTTTAGTAAGGTTCGTTTGGGTTCTGTTCTTTGCTGAGATGTATTAGGTGACTGGTTTATTTTGGGGTTGGAAGTGATGGTTTTATGACCAGTGGGACCTGAGTTGGGGTGAATATTTCTGCTATTTTTTTTTAATTGATATTGAGTGAAGAGTGTGGCCAGTTATACCTTGGTTTTGGTTTGGTATTTAATAATACATTTGTAACTTTGTTTTGAGATATTTTAAGATCAATAAATCAGATATGGCCTGTTTGAAGACATAGGGTGTTATGGAGAAAGCCATATTGGGAAGATGTTGATATTCTTTGTGATGATTAATTCCTAAGTATACGAAGGAGGTGAATTCGATAATTGGTGATGAAGGCTAGTAGAGTGAGGAGAAATAGTAAAATAATCTGACTTAGAGGCATCTTATTTAACTTGGCTTTTATTTTTGTTGTAAATTACGATAAAAAAAAGCATTAGGAGAGTATTGGATTGGTTTTAGAAATGTAATTTGATAGTTATATGGGGTATGGATTGTAATAGTTTGAGAGAGAGTTTTGGGTGGTAAACACGAGTGGGTGTTATTACTGAGAACAATTCTATTGATTTTCATCTGAAGGGAGCTAATGGTATTGGTTTGAGGAATATGTGGGTTGTGCTATGCCAGTATAAATGGAAAGTAAGGGGGGGCGTGGGTGGGAAGTGGGTTGAAAACTTGGCAAAGAGACAGAGAGGTAAGTAAAATGAATGGTGCAGTTTAAAAGGCAAATGAGCTAGTAGTTGAGTGTCTTGATTTTGTTGCTGTAGGACTCAGTTTTACTAGAAGTGTTAATGCAGTATCACCATGACCTAACTAATGATGATAACAGTAAAACAAAAATGGCACTTGACTGTTTGAAAACTGTTTAATGTAATGAGGTTTCTATGGATTTTGAAATGCAAAGTCCAAAGGGCACCCTGACCCCGACAGATCAATGAAATAATAAGAAACAGTAAAAAAGTAAACCAAAATGCAGTATTGCAGCACTGGAAAATGTCTGGCTCAGAACTCAAAGTGTTTACACAGGAAGAGAAATAAATCTAAGTAAGGGGGACAGTGGACTTCTAAAAACAATGAACTCTGCACAGTTAAAAGAGAAATTAGCAATGGGACTGCTGTGGTCTATGAAAATGGAACGATTGTAGTGGACAAATTTCTTTGTTTTATACTGCCATAATATTTATAATTTACATAAAAATACAACCCATGGACTGGTGCTCAAACTGCAGACTTCATTGTTACATACATATCTATTTTGCTTGCATGGACACTTTTATAGCAAAATAAAAGTGCACTAAAGAGACAGTTGAGTGCACTGAGTCAGTTTTGACTGTGCACAAATAGTAGCTCAGAGCTGAAAGTGGTTTAATAACTGTCTTGGGCAAGGACAAATAAGAAAGTAAGGAGGGAGACCAAGGGTGACTTCCTCAAAGGCATGGAGTTCCATGAAAGAAAGACAGGTGGATTTAAATAATGGGAATAACAAGTATAGAAAAAGAGAAAAAATATAAAAGAAATAAATAGTTTGAGCAGGAGAAGTCTGAGTATATGTCAGTGTCTGTATGGAAGTAGAGAGTAAAAGATGACCAGCAGGATGTTAGTGGAGGAGGGTTTACAGACTATAAGACTATTGCTTACAAATTAGGACACTAAGGCACTGTCACGATGCAGTCTAAAATACATGCAGAAGACTGGATGTCTGTAACACTTAAAGCACAAGGGCATGGGTGGTATACAGTTCGTCCTAAATAAATGGTGGGTGGATTGAGTGGATTCAGACTACCTATTTGACAAGTTTGCTGTGTGTATGCTTTAGGGATGTTTCCAGTGAACTTCAAGACCAAGGGCAGAGGTAGTACATAGTTTGTCCTAAATAAATGGTGGGTGGATTGAGTGAACTCAGACTGCCTACTGGATGAGCCTGCTTTGTGCATGCTTTAGGGATGTTTCCAATGAACTCTCTAACTCCCTTGCCCCTGCTAGATAGACAGAGAGAGAAGGAAGGAATGAAAACATACATACATACATGTATATGAATACATGCAGGGGCTATGTGGATTTTGAAGGTCAAGATCTCTAGTTTATTGTTTAACATAAACAGAGAAGGAGATACCATGGAGATAGTGCATGTACAGACTTATCTTCCTTAGTCCATTACTGAAGATATTATATCCTGTAGTGGCTCTGTGAACTAGTTGATCCAGGGAGACTTTGTTTATTAACTCTTAGAACTTCAGGGCATGTTACATTAAAAGTATAGATGCACTAGTTTATTGAGGGGAAGCTGAAGTCTCTTTGTAGGAAGTTCATTTAGTAGATTTAAGAATCTTACATGACTATCTGTGAAGATATATGGTGGTTTGTAACAGGCTAGAAGCTGATAGTTTTAATGCTTAGGGTGATGTAATGTATGCTGCATTCTATTGGTAAGTCTCTGGGAATCTGCCTGTAGGTGACATGGACATTAACAAATATGCAGACCACAGTTGCCTTCAGGCCTGAAGACATGGTAGGTGCAAAACCCAAATATGGAGTGAGTACTTTCTTTATATTTAAAGCATGTCTCTGTAGTTTCACAGATATGAATACAAATATGGATGCATTCTAAATGCAGGACAGCCTCAAGATCAGTCAGTTTACTGCAAATACTTATGGCATTGATAAGAGATAAATTAATATTATTAAGTTTGAATTTGATATGTTCATTAAATTGGAATGTCTATTAGTACGACTCTGACTAAAAAAGCACTATGGGGTCAGCAAAGGGTTTAACAAGCATGCAATATCCTGGGAACAAGTGGTATAGAATATCTTTTGACAAGCAAGTTGCACTGTTGAGTATCTCATCCCATGTTGACACATATTGGATTCCCCTGAAATGACAGTGACTATTCAACCAGTTGTTGAAATTAATTATCTTTTCTTTGTACGTCAATACCATCCTTAGGGAAGGATTTCTTTCAGGACACATATCAAGGATTTCTCGCAAGACCCATATCTTGCTGTATATGTCACATGTACAGTGAGTAAAAATATGTCTCTCTGGATCTACTTCAGAAGCTCGAAGTTTCAAAACTTCAAATGGCCAAGACCATAAGATCGGAGTTCTGAAACTTTGAAAACCTAATAAAAATGTTTTTTTTTTTTTTTTTTTATGTTGCCTCCCTCGCCCACCACACCCCTTGCTAAGCAAATATACCAACTATCAGATCACACTACCTTGAGGAAAATGGTAAATATCCTGTTTTGTGCTGTACGGTGATCTCCATTCAAAATGAAGTTTAAAAAGTTTAATGTTATGGTCTCGGCTTTTTGTAGTTCAAAATTTTGAAACTTCGAGCTTCTGAAGGGATCTTCTCTCTGCATATCCCACAGGATTTTGTTCCCTAAGTCATTTTCTCCCACATAGTCCACTACCATGTCATTGTCATATTTATCAGATGAAAGGATCTTCACAGCCATTGCAATGTCCCAGATCCTAGCACATGACAGGCACCTTACCATTAGTTTATCTTTTTGCAGCCTAATGAGCAGAGAATCAATGTGACTGATTATAAAATCACCTATTACTAAAACATTGGTTACTAGTACAGTAGTTTGGAATCACATATCTGAAATTATTTGACTGTTAACTGTTCACTATAGATGTGCATGAAGAAGATGATTTGTTGCATTTACACTGAAACCTATTCTTCATTGATCTAGGAAACTTCATTAAAGATTTTTAAAGCCTGAGCATAAGACATTTTAAAGTGATTCTGTACATATTGTGATGGAACTGTGCACTGTCCACAGGCCATGTTTCCTTGATACAATAGCTATAGTCAGGTTATATTGTCTGTCCTGTATGTATATCAGGTTAGGGAATGGATCACATATACATGTAATGGTATTCCTGTTCTGTCGACAGTATCATTTTTGTGTGTTATATGTAGGTATTCTTCTGGGTGGGTGACAGTAGTGCTTAGACAGTGTGCTGAACTGAGTGCCTATAGACATGTCATCTGTATTCATGAATCCTATTGTCCTTTCCTCAGTAGTCCCAAATAGGTGCATCCCACTACCAAACTATAATGAAAAGGATGCATCACCTTCAGTGGATGCAACAGAAGAGGAGTGAGTACAACTGTTTGTTATCACAGCAATGTGTCCTTTAGACTTTCTGACCATTATCTATAAATACTACCGCTACATGCTTATACCAGTACTCAAAAAAAAAAAAACACAATATATGTTGCTGTATAAATAAATGCTGACAATGTGGCCTAGCCTATGTGTATCCATATAGAGTTGCATATATGCATGTACCACATGACTGCTGACATGCTATATCACATGACTACAGTGGGGCAGCATATAGTGCCCCACCATGTCACACTTCTCCCTCTCTGACTTTCAGTGGTCGACTGGTATATATATATTTGGTTCCCTAACAGATACATGTAATACTATGTGCAGACACAAGAGTGTCATGCAGGCTACTGTGGGACATGGTATTGTGACTTGTGTGTGAATGTTGTAGCTCTTAAAACAAGTACACTGATATGTGTGGGACACATGTAAGACTAGTATGGACAAAGTGCAGCTAACCACTGTACCTCTTAAACATACCCCTATCAATTTCTTCTACATAAAGGAACAAATTTTATAACATTAGCATAGTGAAAGAGGACTTATTCTGACATCTCACCTCATTAATCCAAACAGTAAAATCCGACCAAAGACCAGAGATGAAATCATCACAGGAGGATGAAATACATACAGTTTGATGCTTAGAGATGGTAATAGGCTCTCTAAGATTCTATGTTAATGAACCTCAAAGTTATGTCAAAGTTGCTTGATGTCTTGATAAGGTACAAAATCTGGTTGGATTTCTCAGATCTCACAGCTTCATCGCTATGTCAACCCTGGTTTTTCCAAGTATAGAGCTTGCCTGCATTACTAGGTCTGACATACAGGAGGAGCCACATGGCCATGAGCATGTTCAGTGCCAAAGTCTCACTTACAGGGCAGATTGAGGAATGCAGGCATGATGGCCAGCACAGCAATCATGCTTGTGTTCACCACTTCTAGGAAGATGAATGGATATGTGGGGCCACTAGCCCACCAGGTAATTACTTCTATGTTTAAACAAATACTTTACTTTATTTTTAATTTAGTTTATTTATTTACTGCAGCATGCATTACATTTTGTCTGTTTACTTCCCTTGATACAAATTATGTATCGTATCTGTTGTTTCTCAGTCATGGTTGCCACACTCTTTATTTCCTTGTTCAAGTTTTGGCTAAAGAGTTTCTGTACTAGCCCACACACTTGGTTATCAAACAAAATAAATACATACATGCTTACATATATGAATACATACAAAAATGAGTAAATACAGATGCTATTCAAGTTATTGCACTTTGATTTATTAAATAAGCTCTATTCTATGTTTCTTGTATTTTTTCTACCTGACTATTGAATGTTAAGTTGTCTATCTCACCTTCATTCTTGCTGGTTGGGTTCGGAGCCAATCCTCGGCTCTGACTCGGCCATCTTCAAAAGCTCGAGAGCTGCCTACTGGCTCGAGGCCCCCTATATCCCATGATGCCTGGCACTAGATACCCAGATCTCGTTTGCCGCTTCTGCTGCGAGGTTGCTTTTGCTGGCTCAGGTAATATTTTTCTATTTCTTGTTAATATAAATATAAAAATTTTATAGTGTAGTTAGTGTTTTCAATAGTTATTGTAGTTTTTATAGTTATAGTTACCTATCGGTATTTAGTCTCCTTCCTTGCAAACTCGTTTTATGTTAGAGAGTCCCCCCCCCTTTCCCTTTTTTTGTCTTCTTCAAGGTAGCCGTTTTTCGTTAGAGGTTAATCCTTGTTCTTTTATATAGCTAGTTTGTTTATCACAAAATTGTTGTAGTTCAATAGGTTTATTACCTTCTTGTATATAATAGGTTTGTGTGCTGTTAGGGTGTGGTAACTTGTGTTGAGTGTGTGTTTTTTTTACCAGTTACCTACTTCCCTTCTGTTGTTTTTTCTCTGTACTTAATATTTTCCTTTTTACTGGAATGTCTAAAGATACAAAAGTATCTGGATTCAAGAAGTGTGACTCATGTTGTCAGAAGATGTCACTGACAGACGGTCACACTTCTTGTGTCTAATGTTTGGGTGCCCTACACCTGCAAGTCTCCTGTTCGGTGTGTCACGCCTTTAGTCCAAGAGTTCTACAGGAGCGTAGGAACAAACTAATCCTTAGGGGTTTGCTCAAACCTGAAGGGTCACCGGCTAAGGCTCAGCCAGTTAAACCCTCCAAGCCAACGAAGCCATCAGCTCCCAGTTTGGAGCCGTCATCAGGTGTGGCATCTGCTTCAACTTCGGTTCCGGCTGGAACCAAAGTACCTGTCTCCCAGTCGGCCCCGATTCTGGTGTCGGAACCGTCAGAGAGCCGAAAACACTCTAGATCTCCATCCCTAGAGTCGATACACTTGGCTCTGGGGTCGCCTCTATTGCAGTCAGAGCGAAGTCACCGATCCCACTCTTCTCGGTCTTCTAGACTATCTGATCATGATTTGGAGAGACTGGTGAGCAGGCTTCTAAAATCGCAGGCCCTGGCTAAAATGTTATCCAGCCCCACTCATCAGGGTTTGGCTCAACCTGTCTCTGCAGTAGTTCCTCCTTCGACTAACCTCATGAGTTCGGAGCCGGAGCTTGTTGGGGTTTGGATCGTGGAACCGTCGGCGCCGATACCTACCCTTTCCGTTCCGTCGTCGGCTCCGATCGCTTCCACGGTGCTGTCCTTGGAGCGATCTGAGCACTGGGAATCCATAGTTGGCTCCGAGGGGGCAAGTGGCATTAGACCCTTGTCCGACCCCGTTCTCCCTCTCGGAGCTTCAGCGCAGGTGAGTTCGGCTCTTACATCGGCCTCGGAGCCATCTCTCGGTGCCATGGAGGATTCTGGTCTCTTCAGAACTGGAGCCTTCTCCGCTATCGGGAAGGGGCGCTTTTGAGGTCATGAGGAGTGTGCTGACCTCTGAGTCAGCCCCACGATCAGCCTCATTGGCTCCTCCTCCCATGGTGCCTGAGTCTGCCTCTGCCCCTCCTCCAGACCCCAAGCGTGGGGAACAAGCGCTCCAGGGCACCACATTGAGTGTATCTTCCTCTTCTGAGGCCTCCCCTGATCATTCAGAGGAGCCCCCTTGAAAAAGGAAATGCAAGAGGAAGCATGTTGACTCCCCTGAGTCTGTCACTTCAGATACCGACATAGAGGATTCGGAAGGGTCCCCGAGGTCTCCCTCTGAAGATGTCTCTTTCTCAGACATCCTTGAGATTCTTAGGCAGAGGGGGAACTGGACTACCCTTAACCCTTCCGAGGATGACTTGGTATTCCTGGACGCATTTGGTTCCTGTCCCTCCACCTTCTGTGTGTCTCCGCCTTTCGATCCAGTGATGTCGGTGGTGGCTTGGAAGGCATGGTCAGCCCCAGACACAGTGGAACCAACACCTCGAAGACCCACAAATTTTATTACTGCACCACAGGACAAGCAATTTCTGACTAAGGGTGTCCCCATTGATGCCATGGTGGTAGCAGCGGCCACAAAAAAGGATTTGGCTGAAACTTCTTTGTCTGTCCATTCCCCTAATAAGGAATCTAGGAAGATGGACAGATACGGGAAGCGGATGTTTTCATCAGCGACTTTTTCCATGAGATCGCTGAACTGCTTGTGCCATTTTACCCGCCTTCAAAGGGATCTCCTTAAAGTGCTAGGAGATACCCTTCAAGATCCATCAGCTGTGGGGGCCCAGGCTAAGGTTGCCTCCCAGCTGGCGACTCTTAATTCGGTAGTAAACTCCTCCATGCGTCTCATCTCTTATGCAGCTGATGGTGCGAGTAGGGCTGCAGGTACAGGCGTGGCCTTGAGGAGGCATGCTTAGATGCGGCTATGTAACTTCATGGAACCCTTCAGGGCATCTTTCACCAACACCCCCTTTGACGGTTCTGCTCTTTTTGGACTACAGGCGAAGGATACCCTTACCAGGTGTGAGCAGAAAGGCAAGACTCTTTCTGCTGTGTGAGTCCGTTTTTCCACTCCTTCTAGACCGTATCCCAAAGGTCAGAAGAGTGGGAAGATGTGGTTCCGGAAAACCCAGGGAGCCATGCCTGACACACGTGGTGAGTTTTCCTCCAATAGATGCTGCCCTCAGGGCAGAGGAGGTCCACAAAATCAGGGCAACAGAGAAGCTTTCTCTAACAAGCCCTTCCAGCATCCCTGAGGTACTGCCCGGCTGTCCACCTTCGGAGGCAGTTGGGGGAAGATTGTCGCTGTACCCAAAAGCCTGGCAAAGTATAACACAAGACAAATGGGTACTGTCTATCATATCCAGAGGCTACAAAATTCCCTTCTTTTGCACCCCTTACATTCCCAACAAATCCCTTCCAGATGTTCCACCCAATCTAAGGGATCAAGCAGTTCAAGAAATATCAAAACTGCTAAAAAAAAGAGCCATCCAGCCAGTCTCCGCAGACCAGCAAGGATCTGGAATTTACTCAAGGTTCTTTTTGGTACCAAAACAGACAGGGGAATGGAGACCCATTCTGGATCTCAGCAGACTGAACAGGTCTGTTCAAAGAATGAAGTTCCGGATGGTCACGCTACAGTCCATTTTACCGTTTCTGGGTCACGACAATTGGATGTACTCCATAGATCTTCAGGATGCATACTACCATATCAAAATGGACAGACGATCCAGAAGATTCCTCCTCTTCTGGCTGGGAGCCAGTCATTATCAGTTCAGAGCTCTGCCTTTTGGTCTCACCACAGCCCCAGGGTGTTCACCAAATGTTTGGCAGTAGTTACCGCTAACCTGAGACGGCAAGGATTCCAGGTGTTTCCGTATCTAGACGACTAGCTCCTTACTGCTACCACCAGACATCACCTGCTGCAAGCCAGAGACTACACCATCCAAACTTGTTCCAAACTAGGCATCACAATAAATTTCAAAAAGTCTGCTTTGTCGCCTTGTCAATCTATTACTTTTATAGGTGCAAACCTAAATACAAAGGACATGTCAGCGAAGCTTCCATTAGACAGAATCCTAGACATTTGCCGACATGTGCATGTCCTATTAGGATGCAAGAAAATTCAGGCCAGATTCGTACTAAAAACTTTGTGTCTCATGGCAGCAGCTATCATACTAGTCCCCCTTGCTCGTTTTCATATGAGGATTCTTCAGTGGATGCTGTTCACCGAATGGTCTTTCCAGCAACTTCCAATGTCTCACATGATAATGATCACGCAGACATGCAAAAAACAACTTGCTAGGTGGATGGTTTCCCCATTAGTACCCCAGGGCAGACCATTCGCTCTTCCTCCCCCAGTGGCTACGGTGACCACGGATGCCTCCCTGATTGGGTGGGGGGGCATTTTCAGGGCAGCACAGTCCAAGGCACCTGGCAGCCTCACGAATACCATCTGCATATCAATGTCTTGGAGATGAGGGTCGTGCTTTTAGTGTTGCAAGCCCTTCAGGACTCTCTTCCTACCGGGACCATTGAAATTCAAACGGACAATATGTCAGTAGTGTGGTATATCAACAAGCAGGGTGGAACTAAGTCCTATCCACTATGTCAAGAAGCACTCAGACTCTGGCAGTGGGTGATCTCTTCCCAATGGTTTCTGATAGCAGCACACATCCCTGGGAGGTCCAACATTATAGCGGACAGGCTGAGTAGAGCTATTCTCATGCCTCATGAGTGGTCTCTCAATCAGACAGTGGCGGACCACATCTTCCGCAAATGGGGTCAGCCTTGCTGTGACCTTTTTGCCACCCCCTTCAACAGCAAGTGCAACAATTTTTTCTCTCTTCTCCCACTTCCCGGACAATCCCCCAGAGACGGTCCAGTTCATGATTGGCCTCAGGGACTTCTTTATGCATTTCCTCTGTTTCCCCTGATTCCCAAACTAATACAGAAAGCTACCATATTGGGATGCAAGATGATCCTCATTGCCCCTTACTGGCCTCGACAAATTTGGTTCCTGTTCCTGCATCGTCACCTTCTGGAGCAGCACTGGACACTGGATCCAGTTCCAGACCTTCTGATCCATCAGTCGGGTGGGCTGCACCAATCCCTTCAATCTCTCTAGCTCACTGCTTGGTTGCTCCACTTCCGACCTTAGCCAGGCTTCCAAACATCTCCCACTCGGTGCGTGAAATCATCTTATCATCACATAAGTCTACCACTAGAAAGACTTATGCTAGTAAGTGGAAACGTTTCTCCTTCTGGGCAAAGGCTAGAAATATAGATCCCTTTACAGCCCCTGTACACCATATTTTGGATTTTTTAGTGGAACTTTTCCATGCTGGATCTTCTTCTGCCATTATCAGAGTTCAATTAGTTGCAATTTTTAACTTTCATACAGGCCTTTCAGATACTAGTATTATGTCCCATAAGCTTTGTAAAGCCTTTCTTAAAGGGACTACTTTAATCAGGCCACCAGTGAGAGATCCCCCGCCTCCATGGGATCTAAATTTGATTTTAGCTTCCCTAATATTGTCCCCCTTTGAACCTGCAGCTTTTTGTTCTTTGAAGTTTCTGTCTTGGAAAACCCTTTTTTTGGTTGCAATTACTTCAGCCAGATGAGTTTCTGAACTTCAAGCTCTTTGTGTTCGCCCTCCTTATCTAGTTTTCCACAAGGATAGAGATTCTCTCAGGACTAATCCTTTTTTCCTTCCAAAGGTTTCTTCTGAGAATAATTTGAATCAGTCTATTGATTTCCCTGTGTTTTTTCAGAACTATTCCAACAAGGCGGAATACAAGTTGCATCAGTTGGATGTTCATAGACAGTTACATTTTTACTTACAGAGAACTAAGCAAATCAGAAAATCAGACCAGCTGTTCCTGTCCTATGCTGAGGGTAAACAAGGTCTACCAGTATCGAAAGTGACTTTATCCAGGTGGTTGACGTCTATTATTACTTTGATATATCAACTAAGGAATAAAGAGCTTCCTGCTAAACCAAAAGGTCATTCCACTAGAGCTCTAGTGTGGCTTCAGTGGCTTTTCAGGCAAGGTTACCAATGGAAACTATTTGTGCGGCAGCTACTTGGGCCAATCCTCATACCTTCATTTCACATTATAAGCTGGACGTGGCCTCCAGAAGGAGAGCTGATTTTGGTTCCACTGTTCTTAAGAGTCTGTTCCGATGAGCCACCCAGGATTAAGGTGCTAGGGACGCTGTCCCAACCAGCAAGAATGAGGGTGAGCTAGACAACTTAACATTAAGAAGTTATGTACCTACCATAACGTTCCATGTTAGTTGTCTTCTTCTCGCCTTCTTTCTTGCATCCCACCCTCCATCCCCCTATCCTAGTAGACCGAGAAGAGTTCCTTATGTTTTCTTTCACTGGCTGAGTCTTCTCTGGCTATTCCTTGATGACTAGTAGTCTCTCCAGTAGGATTTATGCTTTCTAGGATAGGGTTCCTGTACTGTTATGTCTGCAGTTAGACTTTCCAAACGAGATCTGGGTATCTAGCGCCAAGCATCATGGGATATAGGGGGTCCTCGAGCCAGTAGGCAGCTCTCGAGCTTTTGAAGATGGCCGAGTCAGAGCTGAGGATCAGCTCTGAGCACAACCAGCAAGAAAGAAGGCGAGAAGAAGACAACTAACATGGAACGTTATGGTAGGTACATAACTTCTTATTTTAATTTAATGTTCTTTTGTTCTGGATATTTTTAGTATTAATGGATATCTCCTGCAATTAAAGCTACACTAAAGATGATTAGGTCTAACACCAAACACTGAAAATTGGTTCAAGCGTTATCTCATTGATAGATGCAATCAGTAAAATGGCAATTGATGCTCTCACCTTTTCTTCCTGTATCAGTGCTCTCACCTTTTCTTCCTGTCAACACTTGGATTCCACACATAGCTTAGTCCTTGGTCTTCTCCTCTTAAATATCCCTAAAAATTCTATTCAAACTTGTATACAACATGCTTCTCTCATACAGTACACTGATGAGTCAACACTTATACGTACATCCAACAAGCATGCACACCTCAAACAAAATACATGACAATCCCTCACTGCCACTGAAAAATTGCTACAAAACTCCCAACGCCTGCATAACCCAAAGAAAACCAAACTTCTGCTTTTTCATCCTAAATCTCTGTCTCATGAAAAACACAACTTTAAAACATATTCCCTCAATAAGACCACTGGAGAAGTGGTAGCCAATACAAAACTATTAGGAATGACCATACACAACAATGTTAAATTTGATTTACACATACAAAATATCCTCAAAAAACACACCAAAAGCTAGAGTACTGTACAAAGCTAGAAACTTCCTTAACTCCACATCCAGAACCACCCTTGTAAATAGTTATTTTCTGCCTTCTCTTCTTTACGGAGACCCCATCTTCACCAATCTTCGTATCTAACTATAAAACATGAGCAATGTTACCATAACATAGCCAGACTTGCATCAAATTCTCACTGCCATACCCACCACTGCACTGCACTGAAAACACTTAACTGGCTACAACTATCCAACTACCTAAAATATAGTCACTAATCACTACACATAGAATCATTCATTACCCAGCTACCTGCCCAGCCTTAAATTCTATACTACAAAAACACTCCCCTAAATAGCCCCTGCAATTGAATAACCTAGTTCAACTTGCTGTTCATAAACCAACTAAATCAGCAGGGTATTCTCTGCAGTCTCACTCCATAGGCAAAATATGGAATACTATGCCCACATCTATAAGGACAGACACACCCATCAAATCCTTCACACACCCTCTTAAAAACTATCTAAAAATGCATGGCTCTGCTCATGTTTTACATGAGGTTAAACAAATAGCTCCTTCATTTCTAACTGTAACTGCATTACCCTCCATCCTGCTATTTATACAAATGATAATTTATTGTCTCTTTTGCTTATACCTTACACTACCGCTACTATTATCACTATGCAGTCCCCTAGTTTTAATTTTCCCTTTCGCTTCTTCCCTATCCATACCTCACAACCCCTCCTCCCTCAACCCTGTACTATAAGATATGTATACTAAGTACATTATAATAAACAAAAATTATTTAACTATCAAGGCGAATCATACTGATCTGACTCATATAACTATAAAGACCAATTGTCTCATGTATAGAGTATCCTTCCTTAGTAATATCTAATGTCTGCAATTAATGTGAAGTCCCTTTCATATAATATATGTAAGCATGGTGTGCTAGCCATTACTGTACAGTATATTCTTTCTTGTATGTGAAAACGTTCATTGTTGTTCTGTAATAAGCTAATGTGATATGCTAATTGTCTCTGGAGGTTTTTTCCCCAGGCCTCTACTGAAAATGGGTATCCACTTAGTCGGACTTTCCCTGTAAACAGATGTCAAATAAAAAATAAATAAATAAAATAATTAATTAATTAAATAAATAAATAAACAATAAATGTCTAGTAGTTTGACAGGTCCTGTAATTATAACTTCTCAAACCAATGCTTTGTCATTTTTGGCTATGAATGCAAAAACTGCTAAGAGAACTTTACAGATTTCTTTCTACAGTCATGTAAAACTGTTCAAGAATCATATTAAAACGTCAATGGCAGTACTGACTCTGTTTCTTCTGCATTTTCCTTTACAGGAAGGAACCCTTTCTCTTCTATTTCTAATTTACCAGCACTGCTTTCTCCTTTATTCTTCAGCATTCAATTATCCTGCTCATTTCACAAGCAATACTTCCTTGATATGATCACCCCACATTGCTCAATGCTCATCTTGTTGCAGTGGTCAGTCATATCTAATGGTATCCCTGTTACTATGATTCATTATGAATTAATGTGATTTGAATTCATAACCAGCCTTTGAATTTCATAAAAATTTTTAGAGAACTAAAAGGTTTCTATTAAATTTGCTCAGCAAGTCGTTTGTATCACTGAGCTAATATCCTTCTTTTCTAAAAATGTCTGCCAACTGTATTGGTATGGTCTGCATACATGCTAAATCTTTCTTTCACTTTTGTGATTGACTTACCTATCTGGCAAACATTATGTCACTATTGATCTTGTAAGAACATTCCTATCTTTAGATCTTATGCCCATTCCAGTGCACTTCATCCGTAACCTATCTTGAGAAACATGTTTATATATAGGTCATGGAATGCAATAACAAATAATGGTTACTTTCAAATTCCAAGCAGAGCTTACAGCCTGGTCTCAACACTAATGCCAGTATTGTAACAGTTTTTTTTTTTCAAAAATCTTCTTTATTTAATTTTTTCAATACAAAATGTTAAACAGTCAAATGAAGAACAAACCAAATACATATAACTACAGTAAATAAAGAAAAGAAAACAACAATCATATAACTATATACATTATATACAGTAGAATTCACCACATAAGCTGCTTGTTTAATAGCTAATAAAGGATGAAGAATATTGTAAGGAGTATATCATATGGAAAAGTATAAATGAAGTATGCAAGCTCATTGATATAACCAAGAATATAATGTAGACACTCAAGTGTTGCAGTATAGAAAGGAAAAGGCTGATTCTACTGTAAGGAAACTCAAATCATAGTCTATTTAATTGGTTTAGCATATAAAGTGGTTTTAGTTCTTAAGAATTATGTCAAGCAAGTATCCATAGTATTTGTGGTAATATTGCATTTAATTAGTAGCTGTATATGCTAATTTATGGGAGGAAATATATTTAATTGCTAGGTTACAAAAATCTTCTCATGAGGTTGGGGATTTAACAGTCCAGTTTTTGTGATATAAAATTTAATAAGAGCGCAAATTGTGATAAGAATATTTTTTTTAAGATTTTAGGAAATGTATTTGTAGTAATATGTAGGATAACCATTTCCCATGATAAGGTGGATTTTTCATAACCCCTTCTCTAATCTAGCTCTTAGAGAACACCATAAGTTGTGGACCCTATTGCAGCCCCAAAAGACATGCAAAATATCTGCAACTTGATTTGGGCAGTATGAGCAATAAGCTGAAGATTTGAGGTTAAACCTATTAGTATTTGATAGCGTATAATAAACATTGTTAATCATAATTTGAGTGTACAGTAAGTGTTTAAAGGGAATAAACTTAATAGTATTTTTGATGGCCACTCTTTTATTTTATTCTGTAATTAATTGGCTTTTCTCTAGCCAATAAGTTTTGAATAATAAGGAACTCTGAGATGTTATACTCTTTATAAATTTAAATGAGCTAGATATAGCTTTTTCTTTAGTTGCTAGATTTTTAAATATTAGATTAGCTAAGTTAATGTCATGTTGGTTGATTTTAGTTTGAGATAATTTAGCTTTAATTAGATACATGATGTGATTAAGAGCATTAGTATATTGTTTTAGGGAGTTCCAATATCATTCTTAGTTTGGATATAGTAGTTTCTTGCCATTTGTAAATGTCCCGTATTTTAAAATCTTTTATAAGAGGGTAGTTTGTTAAATGTATTGGTTGTTTATTAATTAACAGATTAGGGTTTAGGTGAATCATTTGCATGAAGGCAAGGGCATTAGATAACTGTAAGGATATGAATAAATTTTGAATAATTAGAATCATATGTCTGAACAGTGGATGTAGATTCCTAGTGGAGGAGTTTCTTTGATTTAAATTTAGAAAAGGGAGAGATTTGTGGTTAAAGATTCAGGGATTTAATTTGGTCATACCAGATTTTGATCCTTTGGGGTGTCCAGCTACTTACGTTAGAATCATAGCTTACTATTTGGATCAATCTATAAGAGGCAATTATAGTATAATAAAGTTTAAAGTCTGGTAATCCGAGGCCTCTTTTATCCTTTTGAGGGAAAGTTTATCCTATTTAATTCTGATATATTTTGGATGTCACAAGAATTTAGATAAGGTTTTTTCGATATCCTTAAAAAAAGTTTTGAGGAACAATTGAAAACTTAGCATATATTTGGAAAAGAATTCTAGGTAAGACATTCATTTTGACCATGCTGGCTTTAGATAATAAAGACATGTTAATATTCTTCCATCTATTAATATCATTTTGAATGTTAGTCCAAGTATGTAATAAAGTGTTCTTAATGATCTCTCTAAAGTTGGAAGTATAAGTTACTCCTAGATATTTTATTTGATATTTAATTTTTATTTCACTATCAGAAAAATAGAGTTTTTTATGGGCTAAAGGATTCAAGGGAAATACATAGGATTTACTCAAGTTTAGTTTATAGTTGGATATCTCAGAATACAAATCTGTTGAGTTAAGTATTTTGGGGAGATCAGTGTTAGGAAGTTGAAAATATAAATTTAAGTTATCGGCATAGCCCGAATATGAAAGTTTTATGTATGATATTCTGGGTATGTGATGGAAGGCTTTTTGGGATATATATAAGAGCAAGGATTCTAAGCAGAAATTAAAAAGGTAGGGAGAAAGAGGGCAACCTTGCCTAGTACCCTTAGAGATGGGGATTAGGTTGGATTTGAGTTTATTTATGTGAATAGTAGTGGAGGCCTGATAAAGAACCTGAATAATTTTTATAAATTCTTGTGGAATTCCAAAAGAGGGCAGTATATTAAATAAAAAAGTCAAGTTTACTCTGCCAAATGCTTTGCTTGCATCAGCAGTAAGGACATACCTAAGATGTTTATCTTTATCAAGAAGTCTTATAATGGTATCTAAAAGAAGAGTGTTATCACAAGTTTGCCTATTCTACATGAAACCCATTTATTCTTGGGAGATGATAGAAGGAAGAATGTTCTTTAATCTATTAGCAATAACATGAGCAAGGATTTTAAGATCAATATTAATGAGGGCTATTGGTCTATAACTAGCTGGGTCTGATGGGTCAGAGTTCGGTTTGAGAATTAAGATAGTTATGGAGTTGTTAATATATTTATCAGTTATGCCATGGTGAATTATATAATGTGCTCTGAAAATTTTTGTAAAAGTCCGGCATGCATCCAAGGAGATTTACCTGCTTTAAGTTTATTTACTGCAATTTTAACTGCTTCTAATTGCAGGGGTGATTTAAGAAGTTGCTTCTGATGATCAGTAATCTGTGGGAATTTAAGGTTATTTATAAATTCAAGAAATGTATCTGTGAAGGGAGAGTTAGGTAGATTATAAAGGTTTTTTATAAATGGCCTCAAAAGTATTTATAATGTCTTGGTCTTTATATTTCAAGAGACCTTCATGTTTTATTTCTTTAATCCTCGGTGGACCATTTTTAATATTAATTAATCTAGCAAGTATGTTGGAGGGAGTTTGGGACCACTCAGAATATTGATATATCGATCTCATCTCAGCAAAGGAGATATTGTTTAAGTAAAGATTATTTAATTCTTTCTGCAAATCAATGATTTTTCTTGCTCCTTTGAGTAATTGTGCTGGAGTTCCAATTCAATATCTTTGATCTGGGTCTCAAGTTTGAGTTTAATATTATTATGCTTTTTGTTATACCATGTGGATTTTTGGATAATGAGATCTCTCATGACCGATTTAGATGGCACCCATTGGGTGTCATAAGTAATTTGGGTAGACATAATATCAACATCCATTTGGGCTAGAATAGTATTTATTTCCTCTGATACCTCTTGAATTTGAATGATATTAGGATTTAAGGTCCAATTATTGAAGTGAGGATCTTTGATGATAGGTCAAGACGTTAATGGGAATACTATTTTTTGAATGGTCCGATATGTATCTAGTGGCGACCTTATAACTTAATCTATAGGAAAGGAAGGCTTGAGAGATTAAGAAGGTGTCATTTTTTGACCAGGTTTTATGTGTGGTTCAAAAAAAAGTAAATCTAGGAGTTGAGTTATCCTGTTGAAATTTTGTATAGGAGTCTATTAATTCAAAGGTATTTTGTAGCTCTTCTAGGGGGGTGGTGGTAGTATGTTGCAATTGTCTTGCGTTTTATGTGACCTATCCCTGTCAGGATCAATTATAGCATTCCAATCCCCACCTACAATGTATCAGTGATTTGGATAATTAACCAGACTATTAAAGATATTGTAAATAAAGAGTTATTGAGTTGAACAGGGGCTATAAACATTATGGAAGAGTAAGGGTTTATTTAGGGTATGAAAGTTACTAGTGAACAAAACCCATCTTTTATTAGGATCACTCTTAGAAGAGGTGATTTTCCCTTGGTAAGATTGATTTATTATAATGGCAACCCCCCTCAATGACATGTAATGTCATGCTGCAATTATTTGCTTGACCCATTTCCTTTTCCTTTCATTATCCCAGAGTTAAGTGAGTCTCTTGTAGAAAGGTTACATCAGATTTAGTTTGAAATGTGAGATGCATGATTAAGTTTCTCTTTTTTTATCCAATAGCCCCTTAATATTCCAAGAATCTATTGAAATCATTATCTCAATCTTAGTTTGCTTTTATACATGTTATTAAGTGATAAAAGTAAGTATAAAGGTATATAATAATGGCTGCTATGTAAGAAAAAATTATATGTGAGGTGACATCTACTCTCCTATATCCTATGCAAGTGCCTAACCACTCATGCCTCAGTGTAGGTGAATAAATATCTATTGTATACTAAGAAATAAATGAAGTTTGAGCTAATGTAAAATATATAAAGAATAGAGAGATGCCAATGATACCTAAAATGATCCAAACATAAACAATCATCAGCTACAAAATGTGCAATACTACTCCTTTAATTTATTAGAGATTTACTAGGGTATCACTATCTGTATTCAGACTATGGTAATAAGAATACCTGTTTAACTTGCTTATTAAAACTAGAAAGGTAAATGCCAGGGGTAATAAAATAAGGTTATAGAGTATCAAATCTTGATAGTGATAAAAATATCCTAAGTTAACTAAACAGGAGTTTATACACTTTTGGAAGAAGAGATATATTAAAACATTCACCGAACTTCATCATACAGAACAAACTCATGCTGACTTTATTAAGAATGTAGTTTAAAGATTAAGACTAAACGTGGTTCTGTATGAATATTAGTTTAATAAAAGATAAGTACCCTACTACAAGGGGCAGCCATTATTACATACAGCGTAGAGGGGGTTGAGTTAGGCTTATTTCAGACTCTTGAGGAAATAGTGTTATGCTCAGAAGAAGGAGATGCTATATCATATTAACAAGTCTTCAGAAAAAAATCTAGATATAACCAATATTAATGTAGCAAATTGTTTAATTTATAAAATATACGCTTGTCCTTCTTGTTTGTAGTAGTTTAATCAACAAAAGAATTTATAGACAGGACCATTAAGATGGGTTTGTACATAGGTAGGTCTGGTTAAATACTCTATAAAAGTATTTAAAACAGTTATTTGCCAGAATTAAATAAAGTTAAATAAATTGAGAAATTAACCCTTGTTATCAATTATACAAGTAATAGATGAAGCTTCTTGTATATTTAATTTGCAAGAGTAAATCTACCACAAAGCTTTTTATAGTAATAATGATTATATTCAGTCTATAGAACTTTCTGAATCATTAATCCATTAAGCTATACTTGAATCAGTTACTTTTGCACAGCATCCAGTTAATGAAAATTGTTTTACTATTCAATGTTAATATTTATTCTTGGGAGATGATAGAAGGAAGAATGTTCTTTAATCTATTAGCACAGTGAAACCCCAGGATGAGACTTTAATCAGAATATTAAGACTAACCATGTTTTTTACTTAAGAATTTAAAATATGCTCAAAAAACTTGCCTCTACTTCACTCACTTCGCCAGCCCCAACCCAACTTTCTATCCTACTAACCATTGGATTTCTTATTGATACAAGAAAAAAGAAACAGTTGCTGCAATATAAACATCACTAAACATTAAGACACTGTAATCAATTTTGCATTCCTGCAAGCCATTGCTTATGAGCAGTAATTTATATATTCTAATAATCTTAACAGTATTTATAGCAATACCTAGTAAGAGACACATTAGGTATATGCTACAAGGGAGCTTGAAGTAAGTAAATATGACTAGCTGACCATTCTGTATGGAAAACCCTATTCCAGTTATGCAAAAGAGTTCATTTACATGCATATTTGGAAATTTTATCTACATTGGTATATTCAACCATTTACACAGAAAGGTGAAAGAGACCCAGACTGGCCAGCTGACGAACCTCAGTGTCACAGAAAACACCAAGTGCAAACTCATCAGTGTGAGTCCAAAACACCGCAGTCCATACAAACAGACCTGTGACATCAAGGGAATGACCTATTAACAATATTGCAGAAAAGAGTATTATCTAATATACAGTTTCCAGCAACCGAACATTATCAAATTTAGAGATGTAGCTCACTTTCCATACACCCTCTTATTCACTAGAGAAGAAAAACTTGTTCTCTGCACCCTCTATTAAAAAGTAAGGATTGTTCAAAGTAAAAAGTTCCACAGTGAAACCCCAGGATGAGACTTTAATCAGAATATTAAGACTAACCATGTTTTTTACTTAAGAATTTAAAATATGCTCAGAAACGTTCCTTGCCTCTACACTTCTCGACAGCCCCAAGAGCATCCACTAGACCTTTAAAATAAACACTACCTTTAGTTACTTTGCTTCAAAGGCAAACCGAGTCATCATAGAGAAAGGAACTGATGCGACACAGCCCATATTTACCTTCCTTCTATGAAATACTTTTAAAAGTCCCTGGTTTCATATGCAAACCAGAACTTCCACTGCAGCATCCTCTCCAATGTTATCTGTCATTTCATGTAGTACAAACAAAGAAGGAGTGACAAAGAACATAATAGAAGTAATTACAAGTTTCTGTCTTCATAAAAGCCGAGATCGGCATTCACGAATGCATATAGCCGTACAGGAGCTCCCAGTAATGCTTAGTGGCAGGAAGTGAGTCAGAAATTGCATCAGTTAGATGAAAGGTAAAAGTAGCATAATTTCTCTTGAACCTGAAGAGTTTTCTGTGAAATGGAACACTGAAACTCTAACGGTCATCTAGGCCCAAGAAAAACAGTGAAGCAAGTTATCCAAACCGGACAACTGATGCACAAAATGGCCACATCTCACAGTGAAGCAAACAACAGCTGTTCCAAGACATCACATGACCACAGCCAGGATCATATGACCAAAATTCAATTAAAAGAAATATTTAATACATATAGAAATACATATAAAATACATATAAAATACATATAAAATTCTTGTATATAAATATAATTATGAACATCATCTTTATTTCAATTTTGTTTGTTGTATATCCATTCATATTCTTTTGTTTCTAACAAATTATTTATATCCCCACCTCTAAAGGGTTTTCATATCTAGAACTCTAAACTTAAACTTATGGTCCTCACCTAATGCCTAATGTGTTTACCAAGGGCATTATTTTCACATCCTCTTCTGATCTCTGACTTATGTTCTATAATTATTAGATATACATGTTGCCAAATCATGAAATACAAATATTCTTTTGGTTACTGGATGTTGAAACATTTTATTTATTTATTTTATTTTACATTTGTTAACCGGGCTGGTCTAACTGGATACATATCCGTTTTCAGTAGAGGCCTGAGGAGAAAAGCTCCAATACACAATAGAAGTACATATTTAAATTGCAAGATTCAAAGTATTGTTACAACAAGAGAATACAGCTTACATATGCAGGAATGAAATTTTACATAGATGTTATATAAGACTAAAGGACAGACAGGAAATTATACACAGAACATTGATTTCGTTAAAGATACTGAAAAATAGACTGAAATCAGAGATTTTCCTTATTACTAAAAGGAAAGAGAAATTTTAGAGATCTGCAATTAGGGAAATGGGCTAGGGAAGTGGACCTAGAAGTATAAGAAGTAATGAACCTTAGTTTCTCTTCTTTACAATACCCTGGAATACATGAGAAGCGTGCATACATAAAAAACATATTATTAGAACCCAAATCCACACTAGTAGGAGAAGCTATATCATTGCAACAACTGCAATTATAGCAACAAAAAGTGCCAGTTTTAGCCCCTATAGACTGCTTAACAGTATTGATGTTAAAATCTTTATAACATAACAGACTTTTTAAAGATCTTTTATTCCTATAGGCAAAAGATGGCCTCATGCCTACCAATGCCGCAATATCATCCTGTGCTAAAAGTACTTTCCAATATTTACTTATAATATTCTTAACCATATGTGATCTGGAAGTATAAGAAGTAATGAACCTTAGTTTCTCTTCTTTAGGTGTAACAGATGAAGGGCTATCATGAAAATTGGAACTAAAAATAGGTCTATAAAGTGAACTCCTGTTGGTTTCTATCTCCTTCCTTACATCAGTTAACAAGGATTTAGAATATCCACTCTCAATAAATTCCTCACACACCTCATCCATCTGTTTCAAAAAGATCATTTCAGTAGTATTCATTCTACTTACATGTATAAGTTGTGCTTTTACAATACCCTGGAATACATGAGAAGCGTGCATACTAGATGCATGCAGATATCTTTTTATGTATAGAGGTAATTATGTTATCACCTTTTAATGTTAAATTAACATCTAGAAAATTTATATGAACGTTAGAGCATTCCATTTTAAACTTTAAAAAGTTAGTAGTGCTATTAAGATGGTCAACAAATTCTGTGAGTTCAGTTAAAGAACCTTTCCATACAAAAAAACAATCATCCACAAATCTCTGGTAAAACCTAACTTTCTCATTTATATATTTCTCCCCATCAAAAATATGTATTATCTCCCATTCATGCAGCACTATGTTAGCATAGGTATTTCCATTGCTATGCCTGTTAACTGCAAATAATATTCTCCATTAAAAATAAACACATTATTACGTAGAACCACATCAAGTAACATACATATATTCTCAATATGCCTAGTTGTAAAACTTGAACAACGTATTAAAAATTGACGTATAGAATCAAGGCCTAGGTCATTAGGAATAACAGTAAATAAAGAAGTAATATCCATAACTACCAGATGTATAGGCCCATGTGTTGTATCAAACTCAGTGACTTTCATTTGCCAACACTTCAATTTTTTCAAGAAGTCAACCGAATCTTTCAAAACGGCATAGCAGTGGGACAATAAGGGACTCAACTGCTTTTGCAAATATAGAGAAATAGGCTCAGTAGCCCAACCATTGCCAGAGACTATTGGTCTCATTGGTGGATTATCTCTAGATTTATGGACTTTAGGGATGCCATATAATTGAGGTATGACTGCACATGACACAGTGAGAAAATGAAACAAATCTATTGAAATATCACAAGATAACTGCATCATAAATACACATATTTATGTAAGATATACATTTTTTACCTCTAAATGTGATATACTTTTAAATGCTGTAACATCCTTTAACAAACTCAAAACAGAATCAAAATAGTTATGTTTGTCCATAATCACAACCATGCCACCCTTATCAGCTTGTTTAATTATAATATTAGAGTTATTTTTCAAGTCATTTAAAGCCAAAAACTCTGAATATGTAAGATTGAAATTCTTAACATTATTCTTATGCGTAAAAGCCTGTCTCAACTCATACTCACACAAATCATTAAAAGCAGTCAAAATTGGTGTATTATTAGGTAAAAAAGTACTTCGTCATTTGCAAACATTCATCTCATACAATTCACTTTTGAAGATCAATTTCAGACTTACAGATCTAATAAACATTTTCAAGTCAGTGAGGACATTTACAACATCATCCCCACAAGTAGGAATGAACCCCAGTCCTTTTTTCAACAGCGTACAATGTTCAGAAGTTAATTTAATGGAGGATAGATTCAATATACCTGCCTTTATCTCTTGGCTAATTTCACTTGTTTTAAAGGACTTGAGTTCTTTCTCTTGTTATCCACATGTGTCAACGGAGATGCTCTCCCCCTGGATCTAGACCTAGAGCCAATAACACGCTCCTTCACTCGTTCTGCCTGCTGCAGCTGGAAAGGCTTATTAAAAAAGCTCAAAGTACTTTGATTTTTGAGTCATTTTCTGTAGTTAGTCCATTTGCAGACCCGGTTTCAAGTCTGCTATCTATCACACATCATACAGGCACATCCCAACATTTAAAGTGGCGGTACTCTTCTCACAGAACACATCCAGAGTATCAAGCGAATTCGTAGACTTCTTGGAACTTATGCCACCAGATTTATTTGTAGAATTCACAGAAAATTCATTCTTAGGCCAGGAAAAGATATTGCCACATTGAAAGTCTTTTATATCTCTGATTAATTTACGTTTTTTGACTGCTTCCAGCCTATCATCTAGAGCTGATAATCTGTCTATCATGGATTGGTAAGATGAAATCATATTCTCAAAGCAAGGCAATGCAAACAAATCATCTTCCATGGAGATTATTTCATTCTTTAGTTCAAGTTCTACACCCTGGAAATGATTGTTCATTAAAACCATGTAATCATGGCTTAATTTAAGATTTAAACACTGCCATTGCTTTAGTAAGTCAGGATAGGTGTTGCCATAAGAGGGCATTTTTAATACCCTGAGTCCACGAGGCACCACACCTTTATCAATATAAGCAGAAAAACTGAAATCAAACTCTATTAAATCCACATTTGGTGTAGACATTACTTTGTCACTGGCAGGTGATGCTTCAGGAAAAACCTGTAGTTTTCAAACTGGAACTTTAAATGATTTAAAGATTCCATTAGGCTGCAACAGGCTTAAACAAAATCCAACTATCCAGCAACAAATAGTAAAGCAAACAACAGCTGTTCAGGACCCAATATTCAAGAAAAACAGACGACAGTTGAATAAAACACACCTTTATGAAACACCTTTCTCAATGATTAACATAAGGTTCATTAAAAGATTCAAGACATCACATGAGCCAGGATCATATGACCAAAAATTCAATTAAAAAGAAATATTTAATACATATAGAAATACATATAAAATACATATAAAAATACATATAAAAATTCTTGTATATAAATATAATTATGAACATCATCTTTATTTCAATTTTGTTTGTTGTATTATAACCAATATTGGTTTTAAAGAAACAGTTGTGTTTAAACCTGGATATACATCACATTCATATTCTTTTGTTTCTAACAAATTATTTATATCCCCACCTCTAAAGGGTTTTCGCACCATATCTAGAACTCTAAACTTAAACTTATGGTCCTCACCTAATGCCCTAATGTGTTTACCAAGGGCATTATTTTCACATCCTCTTCTGATCTCTAACTTATGTTCTATAATGCGGTCTTTCAGTTTATGTGTTGTTTTCCCAACATAGAAACAAGAACATTATTAGATATACATGTTGCCAAATCATGAAATACAAATATTCTTTTGGTTACTGGATGTTGAAACATCTCACAGTGCACCAGTCATCATAATGTCGATAGGCAGGGTGAGTTATTTATGAAAGATTTACCTTGAACAGATGTAAAAAAAGTGGATTTGGCCTCCTCATATGCTTCATTAGATATTTTTATTTCTTTATAATAGAAGACCAAGATAGCAGGATATTTGATTTGGAACCAAATCTTGTTTTCAATCAAATAAGCACAGAATTTGCTAAACTTTTGACATTTTTGTTTAACTTCTGTAGGAAGATCTTGTATTATATTAATTTTGTGGCCTCTACAAGTAAAATTCTTTTTAGCTTTGAATGCTGCAAGTATTGGCTGAACATGTGCTGAATTTAATAGTCTGACATAAATTTGCATCTGGATTTCAGTTGTTTGAGCACACCACATAGATCTGTGAGCTCTTTCTATTATTATGTTATTACTGAGATCTTTATCATTTAGTAAAGTGTTTATTTATATTTATTTGATTATTGAGTTGAGCTGAGCATTCTCAAAGGTTTCAAGAATCCCTCTCAGAATAAAGTTATTGCGTTGGCTTCTGGTTTCAAGATCTAACATTTTTTTGTTGTAGATCTTTAATAGTGTTTTCATTGGACAGTAACTTCTGTTTGATCTCATTTATTTTAATTTCATTGTCTATAACTTTTGCTTCATTCTGTTCGAGTCTAAGCATAATTTGGTCAAAATTAGATCCAAGTGAGGTTTGTAGAGATTGCAGTGCAATTTTAAGATCATTAGTAGTCAGAGATTGTTCCTGTTTTGATCTAAGGGCAATTTTTGTAGTCTCTTGTTGAGGCTTACTGATTTTTTGTATCTTTGAATAGTGTCTTTTTCAGGAGTAGTTATCAAGGACAGTTTACTTTTAGTAGTTAAAGTTTCCATTTGGTCTGGGTGATTTTCCATTTCAAATCCTGATACAAAAACTTGTTAGTGGAAGAAGTAGATCTATGTGAAATTTCAAGTCACATATATATTTCTTTTTACTGTTGTTTTTGTTTAGGCCTCAGTGTCTGGAAGTGTCCGCACCATGCGGTTCAGTGTTCAGCATCCAGTAAGCATTATTTTAGTTCAGAGATGAAATTTCTTGTATAAATATTGATGAAAAATGAATATATTTGTATTCTTCTCTTAATTCCTAAAAGTTTAGGATGTTTTCTTTGAAGGATGTGCCGGCAAAAAGTCAGATAGTGTCTTGAAAGTGAGGAGCAGCACAGCTAGTATGCTTACAGGCTATCCACCATTTTGGAATCCCCCACTGTTGTAACAGTTAATGGTAACATTTCTACAGTAATGTATTCTATGAGTTGTGCTCTTATTAATATTTACTGTGCTTAATATTTCTAAACAGCTCTGGTCGCTTTACTCTTTGATGTTGTTTAGCTATTGCAGTTATTCTCAAGACTATATTTATATTTTACTCAATTATCTCAACACTCTTAGCATAGCATTACTTTATTTTTATATTAAATAATTTTGAAAGCAATTAACCTTCTTATTAACTGTTCTAGTTATAACATATTTCTGACTGCATAATTTCACTAGGAGCAATTTCAAGTCATTTGAGTACAAGCTTCACAGCATGAGTCTCTATAACACTTTGTTTTGCTCAAAACTTGCTATGGACAGTTGCATTTCATAATCAAATGCCTGCAAGTACATCCCTCCATGCAGAATGTATTTTGCTTATAAGATTGTGCAATTGTAATCATAATAAATGCATGGCTAGTTTTGATGTATGTCAATCTAAGACAGATTTTTTAAAAATATTTAGACAGAAAAACAATGGACACATGACTAATTAGAAAGCAAATCAAATATAAAAAAGTAAACTATTTCATGTTGCTCTGCAAAAACTAATTTACAAAACTGAATACAAACAATATAGTGAAACAGAATGGAAAAACTATGCTATTTGCAAAATATATACTTACTGAATTAACAGTTTTCAGACAAATTGTAAGCAGAAATGTTCAAATTGTAAGATGAAATTATGGCCAGGTAATTAAAGTATAAACTGTATTTTAAACACCTAACTCAATGGGTTAAGTCAACAATGGCTCACAACGGTATATGTATGGTACAGACACGGCCCTTGCCTATGCTGATGTGAGACTTGACCCTGAAGACCAAGTGCTGTGCAAAATCTCGGTGCCCACTAAAATATGTATCACAGTTTTGCCAAAGCCCATTACTGTACATTTAAAATGGGCAGACATATTCCTACTATATTCTAATGTTTAATTGTCTACATTATATAAAATAAATACCTGTTGCTTTTTGGGGTGAAATCGCCTGTTTCATCAAAAGGTAAACATGCTTTAGAGGTAGTAACATATATTTTTGTACAGATTATGTGATGACTCCTGTTGCATTCATAATGCTATCTAAATAAGTGGATATTTTAATATTGTAATTAAAATATGAGATATTGCTAATATAACTCATGAATTCATGAAAATAAAGGTGTGTATTTAACTTTGGAAGTTGGGTGAATTATTTCTTCTAAAGTATATTTTACTTATTCTGACTGTGAATTATTATCTTTTGTTTTACAACTTCATCAGCAAAAGTAATTTTGTGATTGCCGCGTGTGGAGTTTTTATGTTTACTTTGAAAATATCTTTTCTGATGGTACAATACAATGACAGAGCAACATTTCATATAGGTAATTCAGTTAACAACTTCCAAAAACACTTGTGCAAAAAAACTTTTAAATAGTAAGAACGTATTAGTTTTAACAAGATGAATTAATAATTGGTTAACTGAATCATTTAAGGGTGGACTTGTTAACTGTATTTGTTCTTACTATTTAAGAGGTTTTTGCACAAGTGTTTTTGTTCTGATGAAGCCTCTCTACTCCGAGAGATGAAAGAGCTTAATAAATTTCCTTTTATGTTATAGAATTGACTCCAATGGACTTCTTTACATTATGAAGCCCCTTTTCGGAAGATTGTAATGGGTAACTTGTCTTTTTTTTTTTTTTTTTTTGAAGTAACGGCTGACTTAAGGGCATGGCGTGGACTTTGTTCTTTAATTCAGTTAATAGGTAAGTACTAGGCAATCAAACTACAGACCATAACTAGTCACTATCCTATATTCAGAAGTTGCCTCCAGCCTTAAGGAGGCCAATACAAAATAGCCTGGGGATGAAATTGAGGCTACCTCTCCAATTGTCTAGGTTTATCTTTAAGTTGACAAGGGTACTATTCCACTTACCATGTAGTAGACATTTGTTTCTGAGGTGAGGGATACACTAGGATATGATACTATCCCTACAACAGGTCTTAATTACCTGTTGATCTAGGTTTAATTCTATTAACTGGTTATTAAAGGAACCATTTGGTCTGTGAAGAAACAGGAAAAATAGGGATGAATACTTCATGGTTCAAAACTCTAGACAGAGATTCTTCTTGGATAAGTCTATAACATGAAGTACAGAGAGAGGGTCCTGATGACTAGAATTCTTGAGTTCACTGATCTTTTTTCTAGGAACCTTTGGGTCCTCTAAAGTTGTGTGATATGATTAGACAAATACATGCAAAACATATATTATGTAATTTGTCTGAGATATGAGTAAAAGCAAACAAAGACTTTGGATTTAGAGGAGATGTTTTTAGAAATTAGATGATTCAGACAGAAGGCCTTTTGAAGCTACTACAGAGGCACAATCATCAAAAGACAAGGAATTATCAAGAAGAGAATGTAATTTGACTATTGTCCTTGCACTAATTCTTACCATAGTCTATCCAGTGCTGGAGCAAGTCAGTGGAAGAATGAATAACAAATTTACAATTGCCAGCAAACATAGCTAATCGTAGGCCAGAAGTGCAGGCCTGAAGGTGTCAAAAACAGATAAAAAATAGGATAGAGCCCAGCAATGAGTTCTGCATCACAGCACTGGTAACACTTTTGCTTTCAGAAGTAGCACCTGTTTAGAATCTGCCTTATTGATATATTTATACATGAAATGGCGGGTCTATATCAGAACACCAAAAGTTCATACTTTTGAATGTTCTTACATCGACCCCTATTCAGCGAACACTGAAAATAGCGAAACAACAGATAACAATATTTTTTTCCTAGGGAAAGAATTTGGTTGACCGTTTCTGTCGTTTCGCTATGTTCAGTGCTGTGGTGGAAAGTTACGGGTTGGGTTCAGGTCAGTGTGTGATTGGGCGTGGGTTAGGTGATTTAGGGTTAGGGCGTGAGGAAGGTATGTATGCGATTGTGTGGACATGAGGGTTAGGGCAGGTTAGGTGAGTTAGGGTTAGGGCGTGGATGAGGTGAGTGTGCGATAGTGACGGACCTTAGGGTTAGGGTTAAGGTAAGTGGATAGTTAGTGGTGTTTGTACAGTTTAGTGTAGGGTTAGCTGTAAGATTTTGGGTGTATGCGTGGATTGCTGTTGGTTTGGTGTGCTTGTGTTGTGTGTATGTGTTGCAAATTTTTTCCCTAGGAAAAAATTTGCTGTTCTGAATGTTCGATGTTGTCAGCATTCACTGATTAAGGGTTGATGTAAGAACATTCGAAGATGTGAACTTTTGGTGTTCTGATATAGACCCGAAATGGCATACATATTTGCTGTTTCATCACTGCTCTGCAGTGTCTTCCTACCAACTAGTCTAACAACAGGGCATGATAAGGCTTTTATATGTACACAGGTATAAAAGTCTAACTAGGACAGAGCCTAGCCCAGGGAGAAATGCTCCAGGTGCATGTATTTGGAATGTGGGAGGAAACCAGTGTACCCTGGAGGAAACCCACATGAATGCAGGGAGGACATGTGATTCTGCACAGAAGAGATTCATGTTAGTTCTCCAGTTTGATTCTCGGTTTTCTTGTGGGTTTTCTCTTGCTTCTCCAGTTTCTTCTCACATTCCAAAGAGATGCATCTGGAGCATTTCTCCTTGGGCTGGGAATCCATGGAAAATAGGCGCTGTCCTAGTGGGACTTTCCTGGTCAACAAATGTTAGATAAATTAATTAACTAATTAATTAATTTGGTGCGCCCAGTTGATGACTGATTGGCACATGGCATGTCTGTATCAGTCTTTATGGTAGTAGAAAGAGAGAAGATATTGGAGATTTCACTCTTCAGAGCTATCACGATTTGAGTAAAGGGCAGAGTCTACTGGACAGGTTCTGGGAAGTTCAGGATACCTTATCCCTCCTGGTTATGTATACATGCCAAATAACAGCTGGTCAGTCATGCATTTGAAATATTCCTTAAATACTATTGAGTATTTTCTGTGAAAATTTATTGATAGTTTATTTACTTGTCTGATTTTTAATTTTCTGAGTAGAAGACTGATGTAAGACATAAAATTGAATATCACAGTTAAATAAGAATAAAATTATTGGTGTATGGTTAAAGTCCTGTCTTAATATTTGTCAAATGACGCATATGATACCATGCCCATGATATTTATCAGGCATAACCATTATCTGGTGGGCGGGACATTTTGCATAGGTGTGCTAGGATACAGTAACCAGTGACTGCTGTACTATAACGGAAGGTGGGGTTGTGCTAGTTGAACAATATGGCCACATACACTTAGTTGTTGTAAGGAGTCATGGAATACATCATATAATAGTGGGGTCAGTCTGTCATAATATAACTACTGGCAGTGTCCACTTTGTTGATCAGAAGACTGAAGACTGGGGTCTTAATGGGGTCCATGTAGGTAGAACTATTGGACTGTTTGCGTGTACACTCTGATGATGTGACATCCCATGCGCACTACTGACCATGAACTGGATACCATCCATGACAGGAGCAAGACATACTGTTTGACTACAGATGACAATAATGATGTCTCAACAATGGGCTGTGTTCACTGACTTGTATTGGTTTGAGGATAAGTGTATCACATCCAGATTCTACCCTGACCATTGGCAGCATTGCCTGTGAAGACAGACCATACATTAGTTTTAATGTTTCTCATGATGTCACATATGGAGACAACATATGGACAAGCAACCTCAGCAGCATTGGGTTTTCCTGTTCCTATACTCCATGCATTCTTCAAACCAGAGAACATACTCACCATCTCTACAATAATCTCTGCAATACTATGAGTTGTACTCTTCTCTTTCCAGAATATTGACCTGCACGTCTGCTAATTAACTCCAAGTGTCTTGGCCCTATTGAGAGCAGTCTTGGAGTCACAGAAGTATTGAATAGGCCCATCTGTGCAAAGTAGTGGAATGTCTACTGCTCCACCTGCTTGTCAAATGACAATAAAAACTCCAATCAGCTTTCTATATATACACCCCAACCTTTTCAAATACGGATAAAAAAAAAATTCTGCTTAATTTACAACTGTAGCAAGTCACTATCACATTGCTACATAAAACTGTGAAGGGTAGCAAGTCACTATCACACCGCTACACAAAACTATGAAGTGTTGCAAGCCGCTATCACATCACTACACAAAACTATGAAGTGCAACAAGCCACTATCACATTGCTATACAAAACTATGAAGTACCGCAAGCCAGTATCACATGGCTACAGAAAACTATGAAGTGCAGCAAGCCACTATCACATTGTTACACAAAACATGAAGTGTAGTAGGCCACTATCACATCGCTACACAAAACTATAAAGTACATTTCCATACTGGCATTTTGGTTCCAGGAAAAAAAAAAAACCTGAATGCAGGACTTGGAGCTCTCAGTCGTGCCCCCAACACTTTTTGCATGGGGCAGCTGCACCCCATCACAACATCCTTGTTGCACTATAGGCTCCGTGCCTGCTTCTGTATATCTGTGGGTAAAACATGTCAGTCAGTAGGTGCATATGATATACTGTGGGATGTATATAACTATGGCTACAGCCACAGACTGACATCTCAACAGCAATGCACTTCCAATCCTGTTTTAGGATGAGGGGCTTGGGAACTGTAACACATATAAGTAGGCATTTCTTGACTTTATACCTGACAATGAAGAACTGGCTGCTGAGCACATCTGCAAGACTGGAGGAGTCAGATTTCTACTTTCATTATACTCCCAAAAGTAGATTTGCAGTAAGTCAGATGAGCTCTTGGATCTAATATACTGTATTTTAGCCATTAATAATAAATAAATATTAATAATAAATAATAATAAATGTGTAGGCTAGCAGGACACTACAGCTAAATTGCCTTCTGTGACCCACATATATCATGATTTCCTTACAGTAGTATACATGTCTTATGGAATTTTACATTTCCATTGCTTCTTTTTTAAGTATAACATCAATAAGGAAATGGCATTCTCAGTCACAATGCTTATTAAGTGTTTTTTTTTACTTTATTGCCAGAATAACTGTCACTTGCAATTCCAAATATTTTTCTATTTACAATCTAGACATGTGCAATGTCCTACAAAGCAAACAAAAGTCATTAGTAATTAGCTGAGACTGCTTGTGTAGTTCCTACTCCTTGTGAACAAATGCATAAAAGAACAATCAAGAAAAAAAGGTAACTTGAAACTAGGAGATGCTGAGGAAGGCTTCATTCTCCCATCATTTCAGCAGATGTTGTAAACGAGAGCAAAGAAAAAAAAAATCAATATTTATAACTGGGTCTTCCTGGAGTTATAAAAATGGTCCGTTCTTGCTCTGTGTTACTTCTCCTCCTTTACCTATGCTATACAACACAGTAAGAATATTTTACTTCGGTAGCATAAATAGAAACTGAGACACAACATACTGCTTGTAAATGTGGAAATAAATGAAAATATCCTTTATATTGCTTGGATGCATAAGCATCTAAATATCCATTTGTGCTACTTATTCATGCACTTTTCCCTTTTCCTTTCATTGCTGTACTCAGCACATACAAATAGTCATGTACCCGACCCCCATATACATTGCTATATGCAGCTCAATCTGCATAAAAGCCTTCTGCCCATCTGTTTGCTGACCAAAGCACACAACTGAGCTATTATAGTCAAGATGTATCATAAGATAAGCCACATAAATGATGTAATATTGACAGGTTGCACATGTAAGAAAGTGTGCCTGAACCTCTTGTAGGCTGCACTATAACCCTTGATCTCTTCTGTGACCCCAGATAGGGCTCTGGTTAAGCCCAGGGGGAGGCTAAGGTAGACTCAGTGAATAAGAGGAGCTGTTTGGAGCTGTAGAACAGCTGCAGGGAGGAAGATCAATAAAAATAAACAAAAAATGTGTGTGTGTGTGTGTGTGTGTGTGTGTGTGTGTGTGTGTGTGTGTGTGTGTGTGTGTGTGTGTGTGTGTGTGTGTGTGTGTGTGTGTGTGTGTGTGTGTGTGTGTGTGTGTGTGTGTGTGTGTATATACATACATATACATATATATATTTATTTATAATATATATATATATATATATATATATATATATATATATATATATATATATATATATTATATGTGTGTGTGTGTGTATATATATATATATATATATATATATATATATATATATATATATCTTACATTTTGTCTCTGCCTTGGTTGCCTTACTTCTGCCCCCCCCCCCACATACACATTTTATAATTTCCATCCCCTCTCTTTATTTTACATCTAGCATATACACTTTCTTAATACTGTTCTTAGTATCAGAGTATCACATGTCTATCATATCCCTACTGACATCTAACAACTTCACCAATGGCAGTCTGTTCTTAAACACAGGAGATCTGAACACTGAATACAGAAAAAAAACATAGAATTGTGTGAATTGCTCATAAGCATAGAATTTTGTGAACTGTTCCTGTGCCAAAGTGAAAAACTGTACAAATTAAGTAATTAGTGAACAAAAGCAAAGGTAGAGCTCATTCTTTCATTTTTGACTAGTGGGTCAGACACAGACACATGACTGGTGCCATAGCTGTGGACTGAAATTTAATGCCAAGAAATACATTATACTGCCTTCAGAGAAAACTGCCATCCAGGCTAATTACTCCATCAATAAGACACCTCTAAGAATTGACCCAGTAGTCAAGGAACTGGGAGCATACTTAGACAGTAATCTGGCCTTTGACCAACCTGTGGCCAAAGTGATAAGAAAGTCATTCTATGTTGTCCAACTGATAAGTAAGAGCATGGCATCCTGGTCCATGGACGTCATAGTTCCACTTTATTTTGCCTTTGTCAAACCTAGCATTAAGCAATAATGCATGAATAGGTATGGGTATATGAGGCTTTACCCATGGCTGGTGTGGTTTCATCATGTGGGTGAAGCCTCAATGATCAAACAAAGGCAACCATTGGTAAATCCTGATACACCCATACCAAGCTGTTGATTATTGCTGTTATACAATTACAATATTTAAGAAAGAAATTACTTACCTTTCTTAAATAATGTCTTTGAATAGCAGCACAGGATGGCGCAGTGATGCAGCGGTTTGAATTTTTACCTCACAACAAGATGTTCTCTGGTTCGATTCTTGGCTAGGGTTCCTTCTGTGTGAAGTCTGCATGTCCTCCCTGCATTTGTGTGGGTTTTCTTTGGGTGCTCCTGTCCATAGGGACACAACTGGGTTGGATTGCATGGCCAGGTTTTTAAAGGCTCTGGTGGTTGTTTGCTTGGTATATACCTATGAATCTATCAACATATGAGCCAGAGGAACAGTAGAAGACTGCTCAATGTATATCTTGCTAAATTATATACTATATCAGTTACAGCCCAATGACACCTGTATGCTGAACAGAATATGATATATCACAGCTGTTATGATACTTGTCAGTGTTTTTGCTGTCTCTTCCTAAAAACAAACATAACTCCTCCTTGTTTTGCTTAAGCAGACATCCATGATCTCATTTTTAACATATACACCACATCAGTGGCCAACTCCTGACAAGCACAGGATGGTTTTCATGGTTTGCTCTTGCTGTCTGTACTAATTTTCCTTTCTTTATTGCATGAAACCTAAGAGTAAAAAGGAAGGGATTTGCATTTTCACTTCACTAATATCCTTCATCGTGGCAAGAATTCAGTGGAACATAGGGCACTCTCTCATTAATTACCCTAAGACAGTGTGCCTCTGCATCACAGACAGACAACTTGTCTCTCGCAGAAGTCACATTATTATATTAAATTGATGATGACCACGAATGTTAAGCATAGTCTTTGCCATCTCTGGGTTTGCTTATGTACATCTCCTGGTGGGTTTTTTTTTGTTGTTTTGTGTGTGTGTGTGTGTGTGTGTGTGTGTGTGTGTGTGTGTGTGTGTGTGTGTGTGTGTGTGTGTGTGTGTGTGTGTGTGTGTGTGTGTGTGTGTGTGTGTGTGTGTGTATTTCATCTTTTTTCTCATATTTCACGATGTTTGCACACTATCCCTTTTCTTGAAATCTGCTTCCTCATATTTTATCTAGTCTAAATGCTGTTATGGCTATTTGTACATTCCATTAGGTTTGTGTTTATAAAAGTACAGACAGAATACATCTGATGTTATCTTATTGTCTCTGACAAAATATAGAAGTATTTAGACAGACCTTATTTGATGGTGTCTTCGTGTTTCATGCAACACAGTATCTGTGTGTAATTCCTCAACAGATGAGGAAGACAGAGGAATGTTTCTGTACTTTTTTTCTGCACCTACAGCCTGCATTTCATACCTCCAGTTTGTGTTACTTTGAGTAATTTTTTCAAGACCATCAAATACGTTTTGAATTCAAATTCTTCATTCTCCTACAAACTCTGACTTTTTCATGCATTCTCCTGGTAACATTTATCAAATCTCAGATGAAATAGCTTCTCTTTTAAATGCATTTTTTTTGTAGATTGTCTTTCTTCTTCATGTATTTTTAGTGTTATGACAGGGTTTCTCTACTTGGATACCACATAAAATAGGTATGGCAATCTGAATATTGAACATAAATAAGATTTCTTTATGAATACATTTTTTTAGACAGCCTACTCCTCTCCATATCTGTTTTTGTCCTGTGCAAGCAGATTGGGGTAGATATATATGCATGTAAATAACAAGACATGTTATCAAACCAGCATTATGTTTAGTTTACAGAAAGGTGGTACTAGGATACTTATCTCTCTCTCTCTCTCTCTCCCTCTCTGATTCTGGGCATTTGAGATACGTTTATGGTATTTAAAACAAGTGCATGTTGGTGGACATTTTCATTTAGTTTGACTGCATCTTCCACTAGCAGCGTTAAGTTGACATCACTGGCAATGTCACATATCAGTCGTGAAGGACATGCATTAAGAAAAGAAGACAGAAGTGAATATACCTACAATATTGGAAACCACTGGAGGGTAAAGCGATTTCATAAATACTGTTTCAAGAGACGCATATGCTTCTCAAGAGAAATGAATTATGCATTTTATAGTACTCTGAATTTCATACATGTAGCACTATATGATTTAGTTTTTCAAATCACATACCAAGTATACATTTTATGCTATATCTTACCTTTATATATCTATCTTTATATACAAATATACATAGAAAAACACAAAACAATTACTTTCCGTTATATAGAAGTCATTGTTCCTGCCTGTTTTGAAAACTACTACCTCTGCAAATGTAATGTGATGGCATGATTCCCAAAGAGCCCAATTAGCGGGATAAATCAACATTTTTGTAATGATACAAAAATGTAATGTTGCCAGTTTTTCTTAATCTTGATTCTGTTTTTTTATATAGATTACTGGTTCTGATGAAAAATAATACCTTAGCTTCTCAGAGTGTGTATCCTAAATAAATTATTTAAAGAAAGTTTCAGGATTTGCAGTATATTAGCTGTCTGTGTTAGTAGATACTCCCAACTTTCATCTTTTTTGTGACCTATAGCAGTCAGTAGTGAAATTAGATTCATGGTAAGGTTGTTGTGCTGACATTTTTAATGTTAGCTTTGTAATGGTTCATTTTTTAATCACTCTGTGCTGTGGATATGAGTTTGAGGTTTCTATGGGAGATTATCACTTCAGTGAATCCGTGCAAATGTCATAGTTTGCCGTACAGTATTACAGTGAGCAGAAATGGACTCCAAAGAATGTTTAGCTATGCTAAAGACTGAATTTCTGCATTTTGTTTACACTGAACAACACACACACACACACACACACACACACACACACACACACACACACACACACACACACACACACACACACACACACACAAACACACACACACAAGCACACATAAAATATGAACTGAATATTTTTCTGACTTTGCTTTAAATCTTGACATTCTCATGCTGTATGTAGGAGAGACGACCCCCACTGAATATTCTTGGCATGCATAATTGTTGTGCTTGTAATTGTTAACTCCCAGGTAAGTAAATGGTTAAGAGATAATTATTCTAATGTCAATTCTAATTGTTGCAGATATATGTAACCTTACAATGGGACTGAAAAACAATGTAATGCAACTTCTGAAAGAACTCATACACCTAGTGTACAAAGAGAAAGAACAAATATATATATATATATATATATATATATATATATATATATACATATACACACACACACACACACACACACACACACACACACACATATATATATATATATATATATATATATATATATATATATATATATATATATATATGGGTGTATGACATTTCACCGAAAATCCATTTTGCCGAAAATATCTGACATAGGGTCCAACTCGCTGAAAATCCATTTTCACTGAAAATAGTACTGACAGTGTATCTGCCCTTTTCCCTCACTGTAGTGCGATCTCGGAATGAGAACATTAAAGTAGGGCATGTGGGGGGGGGCACAACCCCCCACATCGGGGAGTGTGGAGGGCGTAGCCCCCCACTAACTCAGGTGATAAACTACTTACTAACCCTTTTAATAGGGACTGCTCAATAGACAACAATACTAGACAATATTAAACTATACTGGGTGGGGGGGCTATGCCCCCCACACCCTCCTACTTTAATATTCTCACTCAGAGATCACACTACAGTGGGGAAAAGGGCAGATACACTGTCAGTACTATTTTTGGTAAAATGGATTTTCAGCGATATGGACCCTATGTCAGAAATTTTCGGCTAAATGGATTTTCGATGAAATGACACTAATCCATATATATATATATATATATATATATATATATATATATATATATATCATATGCTGTTACCATTGCTGTACAATTGGTTTTCCCTATTTTTTGCTTTGTTCTTCCTTAAGGAAACTGTTTACTACTCTTAAGGCTGGATAACTAAATTTTCTCAGTACTAGGTTTTGTTGCCTGATTAAGCATTCAGTTTTGGGACCAGCACTACTAGGGACTGAAACTAATTTGGGAACCTTGGAGAATCTTTCCAATGTATTAATGAAAGAGCTAATCATGTGTGGGCAGTGAATTAACTAGACTGTTTTTCATATCTGGGTTATGGTGGAAGTGCTCAAGCTGTTTAATTCTTGTGTTGGTAGACCCAAAAAATTTAGCCACAAAGAAAATTAAGACTAGCTCCCCTACTATGTATTATTTACCCACATCCAGTAAAATGGCCTTCCTTATAGAGACATACTGTTATGAAATATAGGATATCTTTCAAGATCTGTCAGTGAAATGAGTCCCCCACTACACATGAAAAAATAACTAAAAGCTCACCATTTTAAGGGGTTATGTTTAGCAGTTACAAATAAAATGTAAAAAGTAATTTGTACAACACACTAAATATAAAAATAGATGATACAGGGAATTCTAATTATGTCCCTGGTCATAACCTAGTCATTCTATGTTTGAGACATGGATGTCAGGAAACTCTTGGCATCCACACTCGGAATTCTTAGTTATAATAGGAAACACAAACATAAACCTTTGTAGTGCATGATGCTTTATCTGCTCCATGTACTATTAGTTAAGGAAGAAAAATTGTGTAGGTGCATGAAGAATTGTATGCCTTTGAAAACCATAAACAACTTAGTGCTACCACATAGAGGGCAGAAGCAAAGTGTCCCTCTGATGAACTAATGGCTTTAAGAGCTGTTCGACAATTTCATCCTGTCACATTATATGTTTCAAAATTTGTCAGACCACAGTGCCTAACTGCATTTTTTTTCCTATTTTACTCTCTGGTACTGTTTGCTGTTGGCTGCCTCAGGCCACTCTTATGCTTTAGCATAAGGCTGGAGCGTAATCACATGAAGCGGTACTTAACAAAAGCTTGGCAGGCACATTTTTGATGTCAATAGAGTACTTAATATGCTGGCTTAGTCACAGTTTTAAAGTATTTGTGGCCTTTCATGTATGGCATTATTATTACCGTTCTTACTATCAGCATATGTAGCAGAAACAAATCTTCCTTTCTTTACCTATTTACTTCTCTGCATGTTCGCCTGTCTATATATTTACCTATCTGTCTTTCACCTCTATAAATGTATGGTGAAGTATGCACTGGTACTAAGTATTCAAACTTGAAAAAATATCTTAAAGTATGCAAATTTCTTTATAGAAGAAGGTTTTATTTATTTATTTACATATTTAATTTTTTTAGTATAGTGTGTTGTTTTGGCCCTGACTACATTAACCTTCAGTCACCCTACCCCACCTCTAAAACACATAAAGCCACACTGCTAAGTATATTTCAAAATATTAGCCATGTAAATTGTTATAACTAATTTCCTGTAAAAATCACATCACAAATAAATTCTGTCTCATTCTTTGTCACTCACTCTCTTCAGAAAATGTTCCTTGCAGAACACTCTTCAATGAAACAAAAAAGAATAAAAAACTTATCAACTTCAAAAACTTCAACTGATTTTTAAAAAGTCTGCATAAAACACTGAAGAATAAGATGAAATGGAGACAAGAAAGCAATTTGTATGGTTTATATCACTTATTAAGAGTCAGCATCTGAAAATGCACATTACGTCTTTGGCTCTCCTTTCTTGGTCAAAGACACAAATGTACAAATCTAAATTGGAAAATATTGCATTCTCATCCTGCAGTGTTCATGAAAAGCTTGAGGTCTCATTAAAAACTGACAGATTCTGCCTTTTCCACTTATTGTTCTCAAATCTTATTTGGTGCCTTGGCTTCTTTGAACTCTTTCACCTCTGAATACAGCTGTTCAGGAAATGAGACACTATCACTCTGCTGTGGCCTTTTGCTGTCTCATTAAATTACCCTGCCCCTTCCTCATCTGAAGTGTTTTGAAATTGCTTTTAAAATATATTAATCATTTCTGGTTTGCTGTCTATGCTTATATATCCATGTATTCTGGACTCTTACTTGTTTCATTTTAGTAACAGACCAAACATCATACGTACACTAATCAGTAAAATTAAACACAAACAAAGTATTGTGATTCTAAGAAAACCCAGTTTTAGTTTGAAAGGAAAATATCCCAGCTATGATTAATAGCCAGGCTGCCTGGCATTTTTTCATGGGCAGCACCAACAGAAAAGATATTACAAGTTTACTATAACAGCATTATTTGAAGCTTGATATTCAACAATTATTTCTGCATGTCGCTTTACAGATGAGTCCCCTGGTAGTAGAATAAAAGTCAATCATTAGGAAAAGGAATGCCATTTCATTGTACATGCCAAGTTATTTACAAATGTCACCGCTATGGCAAGATTTTGTATTCATTCTCATATACAAAAAACTGGCACACATGCATTTTAATCGCAGGCAGTAAAATCTGACACATACTAAACTACACTAATGCACAACTAAAATCCTAACTCCAACAGATAAAATTCAGTAAAGAAAATATGTATCTTGAGATTCTACTTAGAAAACATTCATTTTGCTTACGTTTATTTTAAATGACTAATTAGACACTGTTAGTTTTCAGTCTGTCCCATAACTGACCGCTGTCCTACCCACAGCACCAGTATAGTAACCTTTCCACTGATAAGTATCAAAACATTGTACCCATCTGTTATAAACCCTGTTTTTATTTCTCTAGTTTGGACTGATTTTAACCACCTTACCTGCACATTGTCTCACCACCCTGCTTGATTTCTTCTTGTCCATATGAGCCCAAATATCTAACTCCTTTAAACACGTGCCAGAAATGCTTTCCCATTCCCTGATGTCATGATCACTCGACTCATTCAGAGGATATGTCTCAGACAGACTTATTCAGATGTGCATCTCCATGCAACTACCATCTTTACTATGGCACAATCTCTCATCCTATGCTGGGTGTCCTCAACTACAACCATATCAGCCTCATATGTTCACTTCTGCCAGTCATTAGGAACTTCAAGTACCTTGTTGAAATCCATTCCTCAAATCATTGTTCACTTAAATCCTGACCACTTTAAAAATTTCCAGCATTCCTCCAAGTAATGTTTTTATGTTTTTGCAGGGGGCAGCATGTTCTCATTGAGAAGCAAACAGATGAAGGCCAGATTTATAAGTGTGGGCTACAATAAAAAACATGTTAGATAAGCAAGAATTGATGCATCTAATATGTCCAGGGATGAACTGCTTAGTTCTAGTGATAAAAATACTGAACATCAGGTCAAAGTGTCCTCACCTAGATTTATTACTACATATGGTACCAACTCATTCAACATCTATGAAGTTGTTAATAAGTTTTGGTATCTACTGAAAATCAACCCATTCTTTAAATGATGTTTAGACAACTATTGCTATTTTGGTTTTAGACATGGTAAGAATTTGGGGGAGAATTTTTCTTGGTATAAAAAAGTTGGTATGAATACATGAAAGACTGAACAGGGTAGGATATATGGTAGTACATATTGTGGTAACTGTACATATTGCAAAGTGATTTTGAAAATAAAATCATTTACTTCTGTTAATACCTTTAAGGTTTTTAATATTAGGCACTTAATTATGTGTACAGCTGAATGAGTAGTTTATATGGCAGTATGCCAGTGTAGAGCTTTTTATGTGGGTAGAAGTCTATTTAAACACTGTATAGCAGTCCATCTTAATTATATTAATTGTAAGTGCCCTAGAAGTGAGTTATTTAAGCATCAGTGAAAACATACTGCTGCGCATATTCGTTTTGTTGGAATTGATGCAGTGGCTGGTGATAGGATATTTATTTGATCTAAACATAATTTATTGGATAAAAGAATAAACTTTGGATTATCAAATTAGGATCTATGTATTAACCAGGTTTAAGTGATTATTGGTAGGGTATTCATTATTGCATTTGTATTTCTATTTTTAATGTATTTATGTTATTAAAATATATTATTGATTTATAATATAAATTATAATTAGGTTGGTAAAATTATATTTTAATGTATTTATACATTTTGTATTAAATTGCTATTGTGCTTTAAAAATTGGTACTGGCAATTTAAATGGGGGCTCTTTAAATTTGATGTGCTGTGGAAGTCAGGTTTGCACTGATGATGCCAGTGTGCAAAACCAGTTTGCTGGACAGCTTATTTTTGCCAGACTGCTGATTAAAGAATAACTATTAAATCTTGCTGAAGTTTGGATTTTGTATTGTGAGTGCTGGATATTTGTTGATGCATATTTGGTGGTTCTGAGCACCTGTAGTCAGTATGTGCACTCAGTTGTGTTCAATATATCTATATCTATCTCTTTATCTATCTATGCATCTATCTATCTATCTATCTATCTATCTATCTATCTATCTATCTATCTATAACAGAATTGCCCGCTTTGCTGCAAATTGCTCATATAGAACTCATCACTGTACTGCTTTGAGACAGCTTCCCTGGCTTGAACTGCCCAACCTCCTAGCCTACAATCAGCTCTGCCTCTGTCATTCTATCTATTACCTCCCCAATAAGTGTCCTGCCCTCAAAAACCTAGCACAACATCAGTCAGCCAAAAGGCCTCTTAGATCATCAAGCAAACTACTACTAGAAGTCACCAACAGCTACAATAGCTGTGGAGATGCACTATATAGTAGTTCAGTGGCTAGAAAATGGAACTCTGTCCCCACTAGCATTCAAAACACATCATCCAAAGCCTCCATTAAAGACCTCATCAGGCAACATCTCAAGCAAAGTTGGCAGTGCCATGATTGCTCCCCAGGTTAGTGAAAGCAGATAAGGTACACATATTAAACCTAGAGTACTTAATAATAGTTTTCAATCTTACTCACAAACATTGGCTAATCTACAATGTATGTACTGTACCTGGGTACTATGTATGTATTCTACCTGTGTTCAAAATTTTGGCTGTAAACCACAAATCTATTAATTACCTTTATTTTTAAATTAATATTTTTTTGTTTGTTCTCTCCACTGTAACTGTTGATGTGCTGCATACCACTGTAAAAACATGCCTTTTGCAATTTGTTTCTATGATCATGTCTAAATAACTAAATGTATTTGTAATTTTTCTATGTGGAGCTTTTCTCCCTGGGCCTCTGCTGAAAAAGGGCCTTTTCGGCTCAATCAGACACCCCCGGTTAACAAATGTAAAATAAATAAATAAATAAAACTGCCATCTAACTTCTTTTACTTCTAATAAAACTTTCACGTCACTGCAGAACAGTTTGGACTAGATGATAGATGTCTAAAAAGAGCATTGTTGCTATTTTGTTTCATAATTAGATAAAAATGCTCATATATCCTACTCCTAAGGGCTCTGCCTGTCTTGCCCATGTAAAAAGCAGGGCATCCCAAACATTTAGCTAAATAAATGACCTGCTTTGTTAAACAGTTCCCACTTTTAAACTTAATTTTAGTCCTTGTTATATTATCTAGAGTCAAAGTCCCACAATCAAGTATAAATATATGTATAAAACTTTCTGAACAATTTAATAGTTTATAAAGATGATTTTGGATGCTTTACATCTGAAAACTTAGGCAGCGCTTGGTGGTGATACTTTCGGATGATATTGCAAAGGAGTTTAAGAAGCTCACGGACAATTCTAAAAAACTTAAAGCTATGTGGCATATTAAACTGTTAAAAGTATATCTGAATGCTGGTATAGCACCGAGGGGTTTACGTGTTTATATTGAGACTGGTGTGGGCATTGTTGATCCTGATTTCCTGACCAAACAGCGTAGTATAAAGAAGACTGCATGTAAAATGTTTATCAAGTGACTAAAAGGTTACTATGAACAGCAATTGGACTATTAATTGGAATATTAGCAATTGGAATATTAATCAGAAGTTGGATTTAAATGTTGAATCTATGCATCAGTTTACTGATTGTAATGAGTATAAAAGCATGCATTGTGAATATATTAAGGACATAAATGCTCATGAGTCTGCGCTTGAAAGTTTGGAAGTTAAAAATGTTTGATAGAGACTTGAAAGATTATACAAATAATGCTACATACTCATGGAAAGATGCTAAATGTGCTGCTCGTATTGTTGATGGTCATCAGAAGATGTTTAGATTTAAATGAAAAAGAGATTGTTCTATTCTTAAAAACCCTAACCGTTTCAAAAAGTTTGAATCAAAAGTTTCTGATTTTTTGTCAAATCTTTCTATCACAGATACAGAGACAGAAATGGCTGATTTGGTTGATATGACTTCACAAAACAACAAAAGATCCAAAACACGGATGGGCCCTTTAGACAAGCAGGATGGAAACATAAGAGAGGATGTCAAGATAATGTTCCATAGCCATACCTCTCAATCTCTTACAGCTAGAAATCTGGACAAACCCATAAATAAAAGTGGGACAAAGGCCCAAAAATAGGTAAAATTTTTAAATATTGCTCTTACAATCTTAGAAAGTTGATTGAATAACAGGTTTTGCATTAGCATTAATTTTCTGAATGATATGAAGTCTGAAACAGAAATGTCTGCCATTATTTTCTAACTTCAATCTTTAATGATTTACCACTAATTTTCCAGAAAAGCACAATTTTATGAAAAATGCACCAAAAATATGAGACAAAAATCTGGACATTTTGCAAAAATGTGTACAGTTGAGAGGTATGTTCCAGACATTAACCTAAATGTGAGTGATGCTAATTTGTGTGATAATGAAAATGATTTGGTAATTAGCTTGGCAACAGCTAATTTGCCCCATTCATTAATTCAAATATTGAATAAAGGTCTGGGATTTGTCCCATCGTTTTACATCTCTTAGTATTCTACTAATCTTGATTTAAAAGAATTTTGTCGTACCTTAAACTTGAGATATTTTTATGGCCAAAGACATAAAGAAAGTAAGGTTTCTGATGCATCTTTCAAGTTTAAAAAGTGCACTTTTCAACCAACATGCCACCCAACTGTAAGAATGTTTGAACAACACATGATTTCTGAGCTGCATGTAAGTAAAAACTTGATTTTTAAAAATGTTGGTTATAATTTAACTAAGAATGAAAAAGTAGGGGTAGATAGCTTAGCCATGAATGAACAAACTGTAATAGTTAAAGCTGAAAAGAGTAATGTGGTGGTATTATGGGACTTTGTTGATTATGAAAAAGAAGTTTTAAGACAAATGGGAGATACGATTTCTTATAAGTTATCTGTTGACCTCAGGTGGATTTTAAAAGGTACATTCACAGATTTTTGAATGATGCAAAAAATGTGGGCTGATTTCTGAAGATTTTACAACAATTGATATTTGATGAACCAAAAAACACAATTTTTTTTTTATACTACCTAAGATTCATAAAACAACTGAAAATCCACCAGGTATACCAATAGTTTCTGGATGGGGCTCTCTAACTGAGCCATTCTTGTTTATTTGGAAGAACAAGTTTAACCATTATTGAAATAGGTGGCCTGTATTAAGGACAATACAGAGTTTCCGAGGTTGATGAATGATTTACAGATTCCAAGCAGTTCATATTTATGTACATTGGATGCACAGTCACTATATATACGCATACCCCATGACAGGGAGGATAATGGCTACTAGGTACAGGTTAAGATATTCCAAAATGTTTTCAGATTCACACATTTGAGTTTTTGTTAAAGCTGTTGGGCTTGGTTCTTGAACACAATGTTTTCCATTACAAAGATGAACATTTTCTTCAAATTAAAGGTCCTGCTGTGGGGGCAACATTTGCTCCAATTTATGCAGAACTGTTTATGGGCTACCTTAATCTACAGTGATAACAATAAACAATTTGATTATGTGGCATTGCTTTCTTGATGACTGTTGGTGTATTTGGTTGCCAACTTTATATTTATGGTGTAAATTTGTTGAACATCTTAATGGCAACATGTATGGTCTGTTATTTTTGGGGAAAGTTGATTTGTTTAATATTGACTTCCTTGATGTAAATGTTACTAAATTATTGGATGGAACCACAGCCACTAGTCTTTATCAAAAGCCATTCACAAGAAATTATTTATTTGAAACATGGTGTTGTCATCCTAACCATACTATTAGAAATATATCTAAGGCCCAATTTATTAGGTTGAAACACATTTGTAGTTCCATGAATGAATCTGAGATTGAAGCGGACAAGATAGAGACCAGATTTGTAAATAGGGTAACAATAAAATACATGTTAGTTGAGCAAGAATTGAGGCATCTAATATGTCCAGGGATGAACTGCTTAGCTCTTGTGATAAAATTACTGAACATCAGGTCAAGGGGTTCCCTCCCCTAGATTTATTGCAACATACGGTACCACCTCTTTCAAAATCTGTAAAGTTGTTAATAAGTTTTGGCATCTACTGAAAACTGACCCATTCTTTAAACAATGTTTAGACAACCATTGTTATTTTAGTTTTAGACATGGCAAGAATTTGAGGGAACATTTTTCTTGGTATAAAAAAGTTGATATGAATACATGGAAGTCTGAACAGGGTAGGATATATGGTAGTACAAATTGTTGTAACTGTACATATTGCAAAGTGATTTTGAAAACAGAATTATTTTTTTCTGTTACTACCTCTAAGGTTTTTAATATTAGGCATTTGATTACATGTAGAACTGAATGGGTAGTGTGTATGGTGGTATGCCAGTGTGGGCCTTTTTATGTGGGTCAAACTTTGAGACCATTTAAACAATGTATAGCAGTCCATCTTAGTGATATTAATTGTAAGCATCCTATAAGTTCATTATTTAAGCATCAACAAGAACATGCTGCTTCACATTTTATTTTTGATGAAACTGAGGCAGTGGTTGTTGATGGCTTATATAATTTATTTTAGTCTAATTTATTGGATAAAAAGGAGAAACTTTGGATTATCAAATTAGGCTCTATTTATAAACCAGGTTTAAATGAGTATTGGTAGATTATTCATTATTGTATTTATATTTTTACTGTATTTATGTTATTAAAATATATTATTGATTTATAATTTAAATTAAACAAGGTTGGTAAAATTATATTTGATGTATTTATACATTTTGCATTAGATTGCTATTATGCTTTAAAAATTGATACTGTCACTTTAAATGGTTGCTCTTTAAATGTGATGTCCTTTGGAAGTCTGGTTTGCACACAAGATGCCAGTTGGGGAAAGTGGTTTGTTGGAGAACTTATTTTTGCCAGACTGCTGATTAAAGAATAAGTATTAAACTTTGCTGAAGTTTGGATTTTGCATTGTGACTGCTGGATCTTTGTTGATGGATATGTTGTGGTTCTCAGCACCTGTAGTCAGTATGTGCACTCAGTTGTGTTCAATATATCTATATCTATCTCTTTATCTATCCATCTATCTATCTATCTATCTATCTATCTATCTATCTATCTATCTATCTATCTATCTATCTATCTATCTATCTATCTATCTATCTATCTATCTATCTATCTTTCTATCTCTCCATCTATCTATCTTTCTATCTATACACACACACACACACACACACACACACACACACACACACACACACACACACACATATGTACTCATATATGTTTATAGTCATACATAATTGCACTGACAACTTTATTTTCTATTTTTATTTCTTTTATTTTATTTTTTAAGTTGGCAGAGTCAGCCTTTAGTACATCACTATTTGTACTGCAACTGATGAAAAAGTTTCTTACAGATATCCAGTAATAGTATAACTAAGTCCTAAAGCATTTCCTACCATAGAATCATTATGAGTGCTTTACCCCCAATAGAACCCTTTCTAATATATTATAGCACCACAATAAAATAACAGTGAAAAGAATTCAAATATATCCTTTAATTAAAACGCCTAGTACGCTGTACCAGCAATCATCGACTTGCAGTTCAATCCAAACCAAAATCCAATCCATTTCCATTCTGTCCCACTTCCATTATGTTATATTTATCAAAAGATATAAGGAACTACATAAATCAACATCAAAAACTAAAAAACAAATTGCTAACAAACCTAAATTAGATATTAATGCTAGAAAGCCTTAAAGGATATCTGTATATGTTAACAGCCAGAGTGAGGGTGATTACACAGAATAGCCCTTCTGGAAAAAGTCACGATTAAATCTTCAAGAGACTACTGGGGCTGTACAAATGACAATAGATCTAGGAAGAAATTCTGAAGAGAAAAAAACACAGACTGGGCATTGAAAGGGATATCAAGAAAGAATTTCATGTGAGAATGGATAAAATGGACAGGACTTTTTTGTAAGTAAGAAGAAACATGTTAGGTTTGAACTTTATGATACAGAAGTGTTAGAGTTATGAGTTATAATCAGAAAGTAGTGCAATTTATTAAATTCTGCTTGTAGGAGTAACAACTTGAGAAAGATTCAGTCAATCTCAATTACAAGTCACACTCAGTGTGAGTGTGAGAAGATTAATCCATTAGCAAGTATTCTTACAGAACCTGGAATTAGGGCTAGAAAAACTTTGTGGAGGGTTTCCACAATCACTGAAACCTTTGCAAGTGTTTTGACTCTTTACTTGTGGAAGAACAGAGGAAGGTTGAACCTAAAAATACACACGAAAATGTCAATTATGTTGAAATTACCCTGTTGAAGTAATATTCCACCACTAAGGTGTTGAGCCTGATGTATATGTTTGATTGTCCCAAATACCATAACATTTTGTTATGTTCGAGCTAATACTTATACAGTTAAACTATGCAATGATTTTCTCTATGTGTCAAGCCAAGGAATTAATTATAATGTTCTCATGGACACAGTTTGCCAGATTATCTATGGAAAAATTATAGGGATTCATAGTAGGAAAATTGCAAATGAGGTAAGGCTGGTGGTCAGCAGGAATGGCTCAAGTATTGATTCTTTAGCTACTTGTAGGAAATTACATTTGTTATCTTGACTCTAAATCAAATGGTCTGATGAGAAATTTTTGAAAGACATGGGTGAAGATTGTGTTGTTATACTGTACAGAAGCTTTAAATATAGTTTATAGCACTCAGTAGAGTCAGGTATTTTGAGAAAAATTAATAACAATGTCTAGGTTCATTTGAATATATGTAATGTTTCAAGGAAATTATTGGGGAAGTCTAGGAAAACATGGTACTCTCATCTTATTTTAAAGCCGAGTTGATTTTCATGAAGTATGGTCTAACTGTACAGATAATTTTATAACTAAGAAAAATTTTCTCTTTATATGTCCTTGGAAAGTAGTAGAAGGGAATGATAGGGTAGTGAGATTTGAAATGATTTATACTGTAGGTTGATAAATGTGTTTCAGAATAACCATAGCAGATTTCCACACAGCAAGAATGCTATCTATACTGAAGAACACATTATCAGTATGTTGTACAGGCAGAGGAAACAAAAAAATGAATACATCAAATCTTTTTATAAACTGAAGTTTTACAAAATCTAAGGGAGTCAAACAACAGTTAGGAAACTTCTTTTCCCCCAGAGTTGTAATATACAAGATGGAGAATAAGATGAGCAGAAGTGACAAGAAGCAGTGCAGTTATTCAGAGAGCCTCCAGAGGGGACTACCGAAGGACTCTATATGACAGAGCTTTTATTTTGTAAAGGTGCGTGACAAAAAAGACAGATAACAGGCCAGGAGTACAAGATGACATATTCATCATGATCAAAGTTTGGCTGATCTGCAATATGATTGCCTAATCAGACTGTTAAGACCCTCCCTTTTCTTCAGTAAGAAGTTTTATAGGTTCATACATAAGTACTAGGCTATCTGCCCTTGTGGGCCATTATAAGCATAGCAACTGCTCCATTTTGTGCTCAGAATAACCTATCTTATTTTGTTATAGACTGGCCTTACCCATCTCATGGTCAATACTTATATATTACTATTAATAAGAATAAATGGGATCATAGCAAGGAAAATTTGAGGGGACTCATACATGGGATAAAGCATGTTAGAGATGCCTCTGTCCATTAGTAGCACAAACTGCAGTCTCGGGGTATGTTTTCTGAGGGAGCATGTCAATCTGTTGAAGGCAATTTTGGTGAACATAAAGAAAGCAAAGCCAGTTCACTGAAACCACCTTCGAAGAAGATTGCCTTTTTCTTTACTGTTGTATGTCCACTGAATCGGTATAAATAATTCCGGGAGATGTAATGGGTGCAGAGGCGTTTGCCCATATAAAGAAAAATTGTTTCAATATTCATTGAAGATGGTTTCAGTGAACTAGTCTTGGATTATTTGCATTTGTCTAAACCACCATAAATGGACTGTCATGAATCCATTTTGTTTCCTATCCACATATCTAAGCTGCATTTGAATACAAACAGGGATGAACTCTGTTTTATGTGGATGGGGAGTCTGTTCTACAGTGGTATCATCTGCAGGATATACCTGTCTCTCCAAACAGTTCTGTTGATTTTTCAGAAGAGGTTTAGATCAATAGACTTGCTCATGTGTAGGAAATCCATCAGTAATGGGTCAGAGGATGCATTACATGACAGACAGAGGCCACTTCTTAGCAGTTTGCAGGATACTGAGTATAGTGGCAGGGGTTTGAGTCGCTACATGTAGGACATGCTGCTTAAGCCTTGTATCCTTTTAGTAAGGTACCTGTGTTGGAGTTCCAGTTGATGCATGTGTCTGGGTAGATACAAGACAAAGGGGCATTATATTCAATTACTGACCTAATAAGGGCTGATTAAAATGGGATAATAACATCCTTACATCTTGACACAATCCTTTTAGTTGTAAGCTATGTAATATAGAAGGACTTTCTTGCAACAATGGACATATGTTGAACAAAACTTAGGTCAAAGTTCTCATAAGTTCCCAAATTCAGAACAACTGTGTTAACTTTTAAGGGGTGTATTGTCAATGTGGTAGCAACCTGGGGTAGATGACTTTCCAGAGAATACAATAATGCATGGTTTGGCATTTAGTTACAGTGCATGATTTTGGCACCAGTTATTTTTGGGGACAAACCTTCCTGCAGGATGGCTAAGACATTTGGGTATTCAGTGACTGCTCCTTGCTTGAAGTCATCTGCAAACCTAATGAGCCATAGCCCTTTGGTATTGACTTTTACCTCAGAAGAGTAGATGCCAATTAGAAAAGATGCCAGCACAGAATCATCGGGCACTCCACATGGGGGGGGGTGGTCTCTCTGTGTAAGTAACTTACTTTGTGAGTCAGTCTTCAGTCCAGTGAGTGAAATAAGTGTTTATTCCTAGTTTATGTAGCTTTTTTTCTATGCTTGAGCAGGAAATTGTGTCAAAAGCTTTGGCCAGTTTCAGGTATGTGGTGTGTACCATTGTGCCTTCATCCATTCCTTTGCTGACCTTTTCAAGAGAAATCTACCAGGTTAGTAAGTATGACCTGCCCTTGTTGAATTCAAACTGAGATGGGTCCAGTGGTTGTAGGTTTCCTATGTACTGATTAATTCATGATAAGACTTTTCCTTCCTTTGGTCAGACGTATGAGGATGTGATTGCCTGGGTCAGTGAAAGGACCTCCCCTATGCAGGGAATGACTGTAGATGTTCTCCATTTACTTGGTACAAAACCTCTACGGAAGCTGAGACTGAACAATGTTGTTACTGGAGTGGCTAAACCATGCATCATACCTTTTTCTCAGAATGCATTGATGCACATTGGTGCAATATTTTTATGTTTTGATAGCACTTTTATGACTTGGTCATGTATGAAAGCTGGAGATGACCCAGTTTCAGGTATATCATGAGTGACATGTAGAGGAGAAACATTAAAAAATGGGTAAAGTTAGAGGTAAAATTGTTGGCTAGTATGTTTCCTATATCTTCAGCCTCAGAGTAAGTAACATTCTTCAGAGTCAGCTCAATACATTGCTGTTTATTTATTTTTCTTTTTTTTTTTTTTTTTTTTTTTTTTGAGAATATGTACATAACTAAAAAACACCTTGTGATTGTCTTTGGATTGGTAGCTATTTTATCCTCAGACTTGGCTTTGGTGGATTTTATTAAGCTCCTGAGTTATTCATTTATTTCAGTGATGAAGGCTCTAATATTTTGGGAATTAATGTTGTTACCTTTGGCCAAAATTCTTTTCCTTTTATTGCAAAGATTGTTGATAGTTTGCTTCTACCACGTGGGTTTGTTTCTTGGGATTGCTGTGCTCTTGTTCCTATATGGTACAGCTGCATCTATGCAGTTATTTACATGTTGGTATAGTGTAGTGCTGTGGAATGTTGCTAAGGTATCACTCAGGAGGAGGTAGTTTGCCTCAACAAAATTTCTGAAGATGCCTTAGGTGGAAGAAATTTCTGGTTTCAATTATATTTTGAGGGAAACTGCTTTATGGTCAGACCTAACATTTGATGGAGACATACAAGGAATGGTGCAAGATGCCCCCATATTATCACGGATGAAATCCAAGATATTCTTGCTAATTGTTCCAGGGCATTTGCATTGACAAAGTCCAGGAATCTCTGTGCTTGTGCAGTAGTTGTGGTGCACATTTCCCAGTCTATAAGTGGATAGTTTAGATCACCTAGGAAAATTATATTGGGTTTGATACTGAGTGATTCCAGTTGCTGTTGGTAGGTGTTATGGCTTTCTTGTGTTATAGAGAGAGAGAGTTCTATAGCTATATAATTTAAGGGTAAGATACCTTTTTGATGATTATTTTGACACAAAGAAGCTACAGTGCATAATGTTGTCTTACCAGCCTTGTAGTGAGTTTCTTCTGGATATAGACAGAGACACCTCCACCTTTATCCATCATTTGTGCAGTAGGTGGTCTAATAGCCTGGCACAGCTGGAGTACTCCTTTAGAGTTATTTATTCATTTTTTTACATCTGTTCCAGGTATTGCAAAAATTTGACCTAATCTCATGGAAGTCAAGCATTTTGAATGTGGGCCAACTGTGACTTCTTAGCCTTTATTTCAAGTTGGTTATCAGGGGTTGAGATAGTATATTCTAACAAGTTTGAGATTTTACAATGAAGTGGCAGATGAGTATTAAGTTCTTTTTTTGGTGTAGTATTTCAGTTATCTTACTGGCCACATTAATGGCAGGTCATTTTTCCCCCTTGAAGGACTGCTAGTTGATGTTTTTCCAAATAGCTTAAGGTCTTTGTGAAAAAAAAAAGTTGGTATTTTAAGACTTTTGCAGAATGTCCAGATTTGTTCCTCATATTATTGGTCTTTTGTAATAAAATTTGTTTTTTTCTAGAAAATCATTGTGATCTAAGCTCAGTAATTTATGGCGGATATTTAAGTTTCAGACTTGGATTCCTTCAGAAAATGCATGCTAATGCAAAACCAATTATTCTAGCAGCTTTCCAAGTTTATAAAGCATTATTACAAAGTTCTCCCTAATTTTTGGCCACTGGCCTCCTCCATTATGTTTGGCTTTGTTCATATTTATTGAGCTAAGAGGTTGAGATATATGGAGGGAAATCTTGTAGTGGTGGTAGCCTATGAGGAATGTTAATCCACTAAGTGACAGAGAGATTAACTAGTTAAGAGGATTTAAGCAGTAACGCACGCCTGGGTGTGGGTAATGCTGGAATTACCCATGGTTGGTGTGGTTTGGTCATGAGAGCAAAGCCCGAGTGACCAAACAAAGACAACCGTGGGTAAATCCAGCATTACCCACACCCAGAAGTGGGTTATTGCTATTATACAATGACATTATTTAAGAAAAAAATGCTTACTTTTCTTAAATAATATCCTCGTATAATGGCGCTGTGCTGTCCTTCTGCTACTGGACAGCTCAGCTTTGCCAGCTGATACAAACTGTATACTTCACCATCTCTACCTGAATTTCTGTACCACCATCATATGTAAAAGAAAAACAAATTAAACACCTTGATGTTATGAAACTGCAATGGTTATAGCTGACAATCTCAATCCATCTAATTACAGAGCTACCAGTCAGATAATACAACTTAAAGATGGGAATCAAACCCTTTACCCTGAGTGTATGCAGCAGCACAATCACTATGCCCACCCCTTACCAGCTGCATTAAGTGAGCTGTCCAATCTGGGGATTCTGTAGCCAACTCAAGTTATTTCAAACCTTTCATACTTCTGCCCACTAAACAGATTATTGCCAAGAAATAACTGTAATCTGAGGAAAAAGAGGAAAAGCCCTCAGTAAGCTAAACTCTAAACCCCCCAAACCTATCTACTTCACCGATACCCCATAGATCAATGGATGTATTCTGACAGCCTCCTTAAATTACATTTAACCTTTCCAGAACCACTGCTAAATTGACCACATAATGGGTATTGAGTACATCAGTTTCCATAGGATATGAAGTCTGAACTTGCTGGCAGCCCTGTCCATGCCCTCTAAGAAGTATGAAGTGATGACTGATGGGCTGGGATACCTGCCTGGCATTCCAGTAGTCTGCATTCTCAATAAAGGGAGTCTATTCCACAGATTGGATCCCAGAAACTTCCCAATCTTTATGGCCACCAAATCCTATTGATATCACAAAATAGGTTGAGGTCCGACATATGGGTTAAACCAATGTAGCCCAACTTGCGAATATACAACAGTCCCATCAAGGTGGGGTCTGAGATTGCATTGTATGCCATGCAGAGGTCACCCATGAGGAGTCTCTATGAAACTGAGAAGAGGGAAAGGGCTTTTAGCCTATCTGTGTAAGGTAGCTGTTTAAGGCCCTGGATTCTCCAGGTGAGGAACCTCTGTGGTCTCTCCGGCTGCTGCATGTGCTTACCAAGGTATATGCCAAATGGGGCACTGTACTCAGCCTTATAACAGAAGAATACAAGGATGTTATGACCTCTTCATCCCAGGATGAGATACCCTTACCTATGAGGTGTGCCATGTAGAAAGCTTTCGAACAACAGAAGCAACATGGGGTCAGAAATCAGGTTATTATCAATCTGGGTGCCCAAATCCCTTGCAAGTGATTTGTGTACTTCGAACACTGTCATGAATTCTAACCAGGAAAAAAGACAAGAAGAAAAAACTGTTTCAAAACACAAAAATGCCAAGCAGGAACAGAAGGATGAACCACTCCACAGTAAATAAATGCACCTATTCAGGCCAAATTCAATAAAACCAATGCTGGAGTTTATTGAAAAGAATAAAGCAAACGATAAGCACTTTCGTCCTGACCACTTCAGAACTTCATCAGATGATAAATTTAATCACACAATCTATTTATATAGTACAGAAAAACTGGGTTAAAAAAATCATTACACAATTAATACATTATTTAAAGTGACACACCCCCTTAAAGGAAAAGACATGTAAAAGACTGTATTATATATGTAAGACATATAATCTGTATAAGATGGAATACATATATGGTAAAAAACTCTAATTGTAATATAAAAACATAGATAAAATGTTAAAAGTAGAAAAGAAAAAGCCCTGTTACTGAGTGGTGGAACAAATACACAAAAATTCAGTCAAAAACAAGAATATGTTCCAAACACTGAACCACAGTGAAGGAGCTCAATCCCAAGTGAAAATCCAAGTAAGAATCCAAATAAAATTCCACAAAAACTTTATTGCAAAGATAAGCGCTTTCACAACCTGCCCTGGTTGCTTCCTCAGACCAAAATACATTCTTAAAAGCTCACACCCATTTTAAAATACATGTCATGCAAAATCTTCCAATCAAATCAAGAAAGTACAAATGCTTTCCAAGCTTAAAGACACAGACAACTTGAAAATACTTTTTTCAAGCAGTTTAGTTGCAAGAAAATGTTCTCCCTTCCTATCTAAAAACATATATTATCACAATAAAATATATATCCAAAAATATCTAAGAATATATATATAGCAAAGAGGGAGTCAAACAAAACTGCTTCATGTTACTTTCTTCCTAATATAATAACAGCTACAACAATTAAATAGCATGCAATAAATAATCCTTTCAGATCCACAATTGTATTTTTGATGAAGTTTTACTTCAATGTTGTTTATCAGAAAAGTGCTACCTTCTTTAATGTGTCTGCAATAGTTACACATGGCACACTTTTTCATGTGCCTAACATTATTCATTCCCTTTGGTTTCTTCGCAAATATATTCTTTAAGTTTCTGCCCTTCTTAAATACTATGGCAGGATGTGAATCAATAGATGGTCTAATGGCTTTTTCATGATTTAGTATGGACCAATTCTTTTCTAAGATTTTTCTTAATGTATAACTGTCTTTAGTGTATATGGTAATGAAAGACGTCTTATAGTCCCTTTTTATTTCTTGGTTCTCCACATTTAAGCATTGAGTGGAGTTGTTGATACTGGCGATACTGGTGTCAATATCTGATAGTAAAGTACTAAAATGACATCTCTCCCTTCTATTTACTACTTCTAACATAATATCTGCAATAAATTTATATGGATAACCTCTCCTTGAAAACATGGATTTCAAGTTGAGTGGCCAGTACATGAATTGCCTCAAAGCCAGTGAAAACAGTGTTGTCTAAAAGCTAGTCAGTGTTTCTGCCACAACTATGCCTTACTTTCTACCTTTACTTTCTTTTAAAAACTGTCACCATCATTTACCAAATGATACGATCTGTTTATTTTTTTATTTTGTTATGCCAAGAAGGAGTAGCTACTGCCACCTCCCACAATGCTGCCCATGGCCTAAACACTAATATTATTTTTTATATGTATATGTATATGTGTGTATATATATATATATATATATATATATATATATATATATATATATATATAGATATATATATACCTATATATATATAAGATTCAACCATTACCCAACCAAAACTAATCCAAGGCCTACCTGTACCACAGTCCTAAGGTCGTCATGGACGTAATACTAACAGTAGCAAGTTCACACCAAAAATGTGACTCCTACTCCAGTTACACTTGCCTAAAATTCTTTACTACAGTTCACATCAGAAACAATAGACAGTGAAGGAATGGAAAGTCAGACTTCAGAACTAAATGGATTAAAACACATAGTAGTGTGTAACACACAAGGTGACTTTAACATTTTTAATTATTCTGAATTTAAAGTGGATTTGGTGCTGGCTGATTTGCTAGCAAAAGGACTTACTTTTGTCCCCACAGTAAAAACTAACATAGCAGAATTAATTGCAGATTTTAAACTGTTTACATGAAAACTTAATTTTAAAGTTTTGTTTGGGGAGGGGGCAACATACATTAACACAATTTTATGTATCTAGTACTTTCTGCCCTCAATTACAACCTACTATAGCTTTGTTTGAAAAAGTGTGTATATTGGATTTTTAAACCAAGTAACTTCAAACAAAAATAACAATAAAAAAAGTTGTACTTTGAAATTCAACATAACTAGAGAAGAAAAGAAAGCTTTATCTGTGCTTCAGCAAGCCCGAGTGAGAACAATGAAACTGGACAAAGGGGGTGGGTTAGTGATACGAGACTTGGATGAATATATTAAGAAAATGGAAAAAATTTTATCAAGTGAAGCATACACTGAAGTATCTAAAAATGAGCTAAACATAGCTTATGCTAGAATTCATTGTATTTTTGATGAGTTGTTTATTGAAGCAAGGATAGATGTACGAATTGCCAATTTTCTTGATACACCAGCACCAAGAATACCTACTATCTTTGGAGTTCCAAAGATTCACAAGTCTATCACTAACCCCCCTATGAGACCATTAGTGGATGCTAGAGCCAGCATTACTTATGCTTGCTCAAAATTTATTGACCATATGCTTAAAAAATATGTAACCCAACAAAGTCAAATTTGTAAGTATTCCTGGACCTTTTTGGCCAACTTGAACAACTTAGAATACAGGGATGATTTTAATTTCCTTACAATTGATGGGAGGGACTTATATTCTTCCATTCCACACAATGAAGGTATAGAATGGGTAGGCTTACTGCTACACAGGATGGGGGCCCCACAAAGCAAAGTAAAACTAATGGAAGAGTTGTTGAACATTGTTTTGTCCAACAACTTTATTACTTTCAACAACAGATACTTTTTACAAAAGATAGGGGTTGCTATGGGCTCCCTATGTGGTAGCAGTTTTGCCAACCTAGTTATGGCATTTTGGGAACAGGAACACATTTTTGGAGTGACCCACATTATGGAACAGATTAGTTTTTATACTCACTTCCTGGATGATATATTTATTTTATTCAAAGGAAACAAAAATGAAGTCTTGTCCTTGGTTAACGAGTTGAATAACACGACTGATTTTTTAAATTCACACAGTGTTTTAACAGTGATAGAATATCTTATCTTGATATAGATTTAAGAAAGGACAGGATAAAAAATTTTGGAAAGCAAGTATATTTAGAAAGGAAATTTATCATTTCAAAAATATTCCGTAGTAACCTTGTTTCACTTGAAAGAAAGTTACTGTTTGTCATTTTTGCATTTAAGTTACCTGTAACACATTGGACTTAAGTTACCTGGCACTTGCTCACTAAAGCAATTATATAAGTCAGCACTAAAAATTAAAAGCACTACACCCTCACTCCCCACTGGCCCTTGTTTTCAATTATAAAGGAATTCCCAATATTATTCTAGCATGTCCAAAGGTCAGTTGTCAATCTCTTCTCCGGTCCAGCTGGTGAATCTCGGAATCTTGAGGCAATGTTACAACTGCCTCATGTACACAGACAACCCTCTCCTCCTCCCAACAAATTCCAACACATGTGAGAGATGCAACCATATAGCCAAACTGGAGGCTAAGCTCTCTCAACTTAGTACTGGCATAACCAGTCAGGAGGAGAAGGAAACCAAACTCACTACAATTCCAGTCTCACATAGACCTACCACGACAGCAAACCAAACACATAATCACACAAAAACATACTCAGAGGCTCTAAATAAAGATCTGCCTAAGCAGCAGAGACCTCAAAAGCAGACACCCAAGCAACCGCTACCCCAAAACAAAACACGTGCAACACATATCTCACAAAGCCAGTGTGCCGAGCAGTCACAGCCCTTAAGACGAAACAACACACCTGATACACTTGTAATATGTGACTCTATCGTCAGGCACACTGACATCCCGCTCACCAGGCTGAACAAGGAGAGGGTCACATTGAGCAGCCTGTCGGGCGCTAGGATCCGCCACATAACACAAGCACTCAGGTCACTCCAAGGCAAGTACAAATATGACTCAGTCATTGTCCATGCTGGTGTGAATGACCTGAGACGTACCTCCCTGGACTACATGAAAAGAGACATAGAGGAGCTCTCTGAGCATGTAGCCCAGGCCGGTATGACCCTGACCTTGAGTAGCATCCTACCCTCACCAAGAATGATGCCACAATATGAAGACAAGATGATCAATTTCAACAATTGGCTTAAGTACTGGTGTCATTCAAAGGGGATCCAATGCCTGTCAGCTTGGGATGATATGCTCGACAAGCCACGATGCTTCGCTAGGGACGGCTTGCACCTTTCACCCCTGGGCTTTTGGATATTGGCAAAGGTTCTTGCTACCCCCATAGTGCCTTTTTTAGGCAAGGCTCAAAAGACAAACCCACCTCCGTAGGTATCACAAGGGATAAGAAACTAAGAGTAATGCTACTCAATGCCAGAAGTCTAAACCTCAAGATGCATGCACTCGAAACTCTCCTTAGCATGGAGAACATCGATATCTGTGCAGTAACAAAAACCTGGTTCAGGGCTCCTGAGAGCACCCCAGCACTACCAGGTTATACTTCATACCATTCTTTTCGGCCCCAAAACTTGGACCGAACCACAAAAGGAGGGGGAGTATCGATATTCATCAAAGATACCCACACCTCCAGGTTGGTGGCAAAGCACGAAGCATCAGAGACTATCCATGTGCAACTAACAGTGGGTAAAACTGCTCCAGTTTATAGCCTGCTACAGACCACCCTCCCAAACCCAGGAACCCCACTCGGCCTTCCTGAGAACACTGGAAAATATGAAGGTCACTCCAAACACCATTATATTGGGCGACTTCAACTACCCAAACATAAACTGGTAGCATTACTCTAGCTCCAACACCCTAGCCCAAAGGTTCCTAGAATTTATAAACTCAAATGCTATGGAACAACTTGTTACCACTCCCACAAGAGGGGAAAACATACTGGACCTGATCATCACCAACATGGGGACACTATGCTCCAGACCAGAAGTGTATCCCTCACTGGTAAGATCAGACCATAAACTAATCTCACTGGATATTCACATCCCGACCCCACACCCTGCCCAGAAAACCACAGTGAAAAACTTCTCTAAAGCAAATTTCACACTCCTCAAAACCGAGGTGGAATCCTTCAAAGCCCCCGGGCCTGTGGAAAATACGGCCCAGACCACAGAATCCTTTATAAACGCATTCTATGAACACCTTCAGGAATGCATGGATCATGCAATCCCAAATAAAACCAAGACCCAATCCTCCAAAGGCAGCCATCCTGTCTGGTGGACCCCAGCCATAAACAAACTATACAATAGAAGGAGGAAGCTACTAAATGATAGAGCAAAATCCCAAAAAGGGAAGGCATCACTGATCAGTATTAGCAAAAAACTACGGGCACTCATAAAATTGTCTAAGGCCAGCTTTGAGAGAAAAATTGCACAGGACACTAAGGATAATCACAAGGCTTTCTTTAGTTATGTTAGGAACCTGGGTGGTAATTCCCAGATATGCTCAGAATTAGTCCAAAATGACAAAAAATACACCGAACCCACAGACATTGCCAACATCCTAGCTGACAGGTTCAGCAAACTTCTCCCCTCCCCACCAAAAGGGCAAATATCTATCCCAGCAGAGTGCTTCCCCCCTGACATCTCAGATGCTCAGGTAAGAGCCACCCTCTCCAAAGCAAAAAACACAGCATTAATGGGACCAGACAGTGTCCCGGGCTGCGTCCTTCATGAACTCCAAGAAGAGCTAAACCCAAACATAAAACTACTGTTCAATCTCAGCCTTACTACAGGATATGTGCCCAAACAGTGGCGTACAGCAACAGTGGTCCCTCTCCATAAAGGTGGTGCCTCAACAGATCCTGGAAACTATTGCCCCATAAGCCTGACTAGCTTGGTCTGCAAAGCTATGGAAAGGATCATCATGGACCTCATAAATAAAGATATTAGAGACCTACAGACACTGGATCCTACCCAGTTTGGCTTTGTTAAGGGCAGATCCTGCCTCTTAAACCTGGTTGATTTCTTTGAAACAGTCACCAAGGCCTTTGATGAGGGGAAGGTGGTCCACACAGCCTACCTGGACCTCGCAAAAGCCTTTGATACAATACCCCACTCGGGCATTATAGATAAGCTCACCAGCTTAAATATAAACCCCTATGTCACTAGATGGGTTGCAAACTGGCTCAAAGACAGAACCCACATGGTTAGAATTGCTGGAGCCATGTCAGACTCCAAACCAGTTACAAGTGGTGTCCCACAAGGCTCAGTCCTGGGACCTCTCTTGTTCGGTATATATTTCTCAGAGGTACAGGCCAACATGGAAGGATTGTGGCTGACCAAGTTCGCAGATGACTGCAAACTGGGCACCATAATCCACTCTCCAGCCGACACAAGCATCCTCCAAAAGGGCCTCATAGAAACAGACAACTGGTGCCAGAGCCATGGCCTCAAGCTAAATGCCAAAAAGTGTATAGTCATCCCCTTTGGCAAAAACAAAGTGCCCACAAATTACCACATAGGTGGTAATCCATTAAGTACAGAAGAAGTAATTAGGGACCTGGGGACCAAAGTTGATAGCAATCTCTCATTTGACAACCACGTGGCAAAAGTGGTTAGAAAAACATTTTATATAGCCCACCTAATTATGAAGGGATTCACATCTAGATCAGGGGAGGTCATCGTGCCTCTTTACTCATCCCTCATCAGGCCCATAGTTGAGTACAATGCCCCTTTTGGGATGTACCTTACCGGACACCTGCAGCAACTGGAAAGACCCCAAATGTACCTCACCAAGAGGATCAAAGGGCTCAAACAGATGCCATATGCTGCCTGGTTAAAGAAACTCCAGCTCTACTCAGTGGCATACCGCCTGTTCAGAGGCGATCTGGCCTGACGTATAAAGCCATGTCCAACCCGGAATTAAAGGACATGCTGCACCTAAGAAAATCCAAATCCCATTGAGCTACGTGCTCGAGAGACTTGAACCTCAGCACTGAAATAAATAGGACATGCTGGAGGGACAGATTCATAACCCAGAGGCTCCCTTCACTCTGGAATAAAATCCCAGTCCAAGTTAGGCAGAGTCCCTCATTGACTCTCTTCAAGAGGAATCTTGATGAGTGGATGGGAGATCGTAGGTTTACCCCGGGTATCACTTCTGTGTCACTTTTAGACAGAGGCACAGTATACTAACCTCGAAAAAGGGCATAGCAAAATAAATTTAAAATGGGTGGCGAAAGCCAAACACATTCTGGCTAGGCTTATAAATGCCCTAGGGCAGATAGCCTAGTATGAACCTATGAACCTATGAACCTATGAAAAGGACAGTTAGTAAGGGCGGCCCGAATGGTCTCAGATGAACAGGACTTTTTGGAGGAATATAACAAACTTGTAGAAATTTTTAAAAAGAGGGGCTATACGGATGTATTATTGGATGAAATAAGTCAAGAGGTAATAAAAAAGAGAATTGTAGGTACTTATAGACCTATTTTAGTCCCTAAACCCTCTAACATAGGTTTAGATAGTGTTATTGCCCAGGAGGGCACTTTATTGGATGAGCTACCTAGCAAACCTGTGGACCCATGTAGTCTTATTCTCACATTTTATATGGATAGCTACGATTTTGTAAACATAATACGAAAGAATTGGGAATTTATAAAAACAGATCTACCTACTCTTAAAGAACTACATGATTTTCCTAAGGTAGTCTTTAAGAAAGGTAGGAATTTGAAGAATCTATTAGAAACTCATAAACCTATTCATTTTAGTACAAAACATGGGGGCATGTATAAATGTCATATGTGCCCATATTGTAGATACATAGAGGCAGGGACAAACTTCTCTATCAGAGGGGTTAGATATACTACTAAACATAGGTTTGATTGTAATACAAAAGGAGTGGTCTATCTTGCTAAGTGTCACAGCTGCCCTGCCTTCTATATCGGAAAGACTGATAGAAGGTTGATGGACAGAGTATATGAACATTTGTATAGCATTAGAAATAACAAACTAGACAATGCCTTAGCTAGACACACCCACTCTTTTCCTAATCATGGTTTTATGTTTAGAGCTGTAGAATGTGTAACCTCAGATGCTAGAGGTGGCCCAGTACATTTGTTACTTGAAAAAATTGAATTGTTTTGGCAACTACATATGTTTGCATGTCTCTATCCAGGTCTTAATGAGATGTATTCTATCAAATGTATTTTAAAACTGAAAAGTCTTTTAAGATAATCACTTTTAAAGCAGTTTTTTAAAAACCTTTTAGGGCAGAAATGTATATTATTCTACATAGTAAACATTTTATGAATTTTACATGTTATGCATATTATATTATATTATATTATTTTACTAAATAGAGTTGTCCCAGTAGGAGTGATGTATGAGTTATGCATCATTAGTTTAACTGTTTTAGTTTGTTTAAATTACATGGTTTTTGGAGTATTACATAATTAAAGTCAGAAACTCATTTATAGGTATGGTTTCTGACTTCTATACTTTCCATATAGTATATTAAGTATGTTATAAGTTTTTAGAATGTTTTTAGAATATCTATAGATATATTTAAATTAATAAATATGTTAGTAGGTTTTAATTAATTTATCTAGAAGTAGATATAATTCATGGTATGTGTGTTTAAGGCATTTTGGTTTAGGCTGTGAGGGTATGTATATGCATTGGTTGGTGTTGATCAGCTATTCTAACTAGTAGGGCGGATCAGCTGACTGATGTTCATGTTATATACTGTGTTTTGAATATTTAATTGCATCTGAAGATGTCTAGCTATCCAGCCAGACGAAAAGCGCTTTATGAAATAAAAAGTTTGCATTACTAGTTTGGAAGTTCGTGGATTTATTCTTTTTGTGGAGCATTAGTCGATTTGTTGCTGCTCTTTCTTCCTTACCTCATTTTCTCCCAATCCTCCCTCATTCCTATTTAACTCTATCCTATTAATTCCTGCTACTCTATTTATTTAGCCCCACTTGAAGATGTCTCAGGACAAATCAGTCTGTTCCAAACCTCATTTAGTGTGAAATATTTCAAGTAACCCTATGTGGCCACTTCCCAACAATGCAAATACTATGCAGTATGTGCACTGTTTTCAGGTTGCAAAATGCAAACACATGCTATAGGCAAATATGTGTTCCTGACATTGCTGGACATAGTACACATGTGTGCCATATTTACACACAAAGCTTCATAATTACAATGCCAGCTCCTTAATGCATCCATGTTAAATAGCAATGCTAACAACATGGAAGTGAACTAAGCATATTGCATAATGACGTTTTATAACAGTACACAATATGTTTATGCATATGGTGGTTGTGTACTATATTGTATGGTCAGTATGTAAATAATGTTTTAGTCTTTGTAAGATGTATGCTTTTATCTAAATAAAGTTAATTCTTTGTTTGAATAAGGTATGGTACAAAATAAATCTAGGCAGTCTAATTATGGATGAATGAAATGTGCTAAAAACTAGAAGAATTATTATTTTTTTAAAGAAGTTTGAATACTAGTATAATGAAGCAAATTGTAATTTCATCTCTGAAAATTAAACTGCAGTATATATGATGACAATGTACTTCTTTTTTAATTACTGATGAAATTATTGCACAAAGTAGAAATATAAACAACTTAATTAATAAGAGACTTGTTGGAGCTAGAATTTCATCTCATCTGCTGTAATATTTTACATATATATTTGCTCTAGAAATATGTTACTGTGTTAACAATGCAACACACGCCTTATAAAACTGTCTCATTAACTGCCTTGGATGAGCATCAGGATTCTTGTTGTGAACCAAGTTTTGCATTTTTACTTTAATATCTTGTTTAAAAGTCAGCAGTTCAGACTAAAATTCTTTAATTTCTTCCACATGGGGTTTAACTTTATTATATAATGTGGTCTAGGCATGCTTGAGTGCTTTAATAATATTTTATTACCTTTCTAATGCATCTTGCAGTTAGCAGGATTGTTCTTTTATTGAAAAAGAAATTACTTTAAAAGCCTTTAAATCTACAATAATTATAATAGGTATTATATTTTTACATCAAAATATTTTGCTCCTTTCCAATCCACAGCAGATGTCGTGTTTTTTTCTTTCTTTCATTCTTAATACATATCTGGTGCGGCAGGTGAACAGTCCTTCTAGAAACAGATTTGTGTGATGTTTTTTATGTTTCAGATTTCCGGGCATGGTTTTACTCTGTTTTCATGTCTTTCATCTGTGAGGTGTCACCCTCTTGTAGAGCTTTCCATGACATTTTGATGATGAGTAGCTTTTTTAATTTACTGTAAACATCATTTTTGATACATATATCCTCAATGCAAGTAACAAGAAAAAAATACCAGAAACATAATATGCAGTAGATATAAAATCTACCTAGTTTTCTGTTGTCTTGCATTGCATTCACATTGCAACCTTTACCACACAGTCTCCATAATTTTTGTTGTATAGGTTCATGGACAAAAGTACTGTTGCCTTTTTCTGTCACAGACTACCTTATCTAATTAGTCTGTGGATAACTTCTTCTCATAGAGATACTTAATCAGTAAGTTCTAGGTATTATAATTGTCTGAATGTTTGTCATCTACATCATGCATTCATGTTGTTAACACCAGCTGCTTTTCATCATTACATCTACGCCTACACATGTAATTAAATTTCATAGAGTATATCAGTACAAGATGTTCTTCAAGTTACTTCTTGCACAGTCACCTTGGCCTAGTTAACCTTACAAACTGCTTCTTAGATGTTGTTGTAATAAAATCTTCTTCTTTCGGCTTTTCCCGGTTAGGGGTTGCCACAGCGGATCACCTGTCCGCTCATGATTGGCAGTGGAGTTTTATGGTGTCTGGTTGCCAGCCCGACACCCAACCTTCCACAGAAGGCACACAAACACACACACTCATGCCTAAGGCCAATTTAGAGTGTGCAATCCACCTACAGCATGTCTTTGGGATGTGGGAGGAAACCGGAGCACCCGGAGGAAACCCACATGACCACAGGGAGGACATGCAGATTCCACACCCCAGCCGAGAATCGAAATGGAAAACCTCTTTCTGTGAGGTGGCAACACTAACCGCTGTACCACCATGTCACTTTAAAAGAAAAAAAAAAAACAGAGATTTTAATAATAGTAATTAAAAGTTAAGATGATAGCAAGAATACATTAGCATGTGTGGCTTACCTTAAGTTTTCCATTTTTTCCACAAAGCTGCCATGGCAACCACACACTCTGCCATAGTGAGTATGAGTACAGAATGTTTACCATGCAGTTGCCAGGAAGCTTGGTAGACTGAAGAATACTGCTCATATGACTGTCAGGTTCAACAGGCAATTCATTTCATGAGCAGTCTCTGGGTTTTCAACATGCAGTAACGTGCAATGCCATTTCTAAGTAAGAGTTTAAAAAGGCATAGCACCACATTTCTGTCACATTCTGAGAACAATTTCCAAAATGCTGTTTTTCCACAGAATGATGATAAGTGACTTATTATTTAACATTTACTAGTACCGCAGAAGCCCACTGTTTTGTCCTTGCATACAACATCCTCCAACAATCCATCTGCTGAAATATTGTGGATGTCTTACAAACAGGATCACACAGCATCAACAGCCTTTTCAACCAGTTTATTCAGCAGCAGAAGCAGACATCTTAATTTTTATTTTATTTACTTTTCATTTTGCTTTTGTTTACCAGGTTTGCCCAGCTGGAATTAGCAAAAAACCCCTCTTCATTGGGGAACTGGGGAGAAAAGTTCCACCATATTACAAAACATTTTTAAACATAGATAACTATGCATTAGTAAATGTTGAACACTGAACATTTGAAGAAGTGTATTAGATTGAAGATAGATGATAGATCATGTGATTAGTGCTTGTAATTAAAAGAAATGAAGATGAGGAAGGAACAAAGTAGGGCAGAAAATGTTAATATTTTAGGTAAGAGATGGGGTGTAGAGACATTTATATATATATATATATATATATATATATATATATATATATATATATATATATATATATATATGGATCCCTATCAAAGGATAGAAACTTCATTTGACTGAATCCCATTTGACTGAGACCATAACACTGAAATTTCAAAATACTGAAAAATATTGTAGCAATATAGAGATCATCGATGAATATGTTGCAAAATATGGGGTGTAGTATAAATCCTAATCGGACACCAATACTTAGTGGACAGAAGGTGGACAAATGTTTGTTTGTTTGTCTTTTCGGCTTTTTCTGGTTAGGGGTCGCCACAGCGGAACTCCGGTCCACTAATAATTAGCAGTAGATTTTTATGGTGCCGAGTTGCCAGGCTGACGCCCAACCTTCAACGAAGGCACTCCATTCACACATGTCTTTCAAACACCACTCAACCGCGGGGAGGACATGCAGACTCCACACAGAAGGCACTCCAGCCATGAAGGTGGACAAATAATCTTCCTATTTCAATGCTTGTGCTCTGTTTGAGAGCTAGCTATGGAACTATTGAAGTAAAGACCCAGTGATCTCTAAGGATGAGCATTTATTTAAGAGTTTCTGTTGGGAGATAATATTGGTAGCATTTAGTAAGTCTAGGATGATGGTGAAGACAAGTCGTCTAATTTTTATGAAGGTGTTAGCAATATTAACAAAATACAGCAAAGCAGTAATGTTGCTGTGATGAGGACAGAAGACATGATGGGTTGAAGATAGTTTTCTATGAGATAGTTGAAAAGTTGCTTATGAATACATTTTTCTAATATTTTTGATTGGCAAGATACAATTGCAATTGGTCTATAGTTTAACATATCTGTATTGATTCTACACTTGTGTAATGAAATAATGAATGTTTTTTCCATAGCAGGGGGCTTATCATCAGACATGGACCGATTTATCAGAATTGAAACTGGTTATTCAATAGTCTCAGCTGCCATATTAAGATATTTACTAGGTTGATTATTAGGGGCAGTTGTAGTAAGCTTTCATTTTTTGAGGAATTTTTTCATGGTATGTGTGGGAACCAGTTTAAATGAGATATGTTTATGGAGATTATGTGGTTGAGTAGGCACTTCAAAATCCTCATTAGTCACTTGGTTGATAAATGACTAGACTGTCTGTATAAAGTGGGTAATGAATTGGCTGGCTATGGTATAATTTTGCTGCTGTGTATTTGCTGTTGTCAGAGTAGCTTGATATGAGTTTAACAATTTATTGATTGAGGCCTAGGGCAGTTTTTGGGTTACTAGTGTATATGTTTTGATTAGTTGAGTAGTTGGCTTTCTTATCTTTGTTGAAAAGTTGTTTTGTTAGGTTTCTTAGTTGTCTATTTAATAAAGTAGGAGCTGTTTTATTTTATTTTTTTTGCTCAGCCTTCCAAGCTTTGTGCCTTTGTTTTATGAGTTGTTTAGAGGCTATAGATAGCCATGGGGTAGGGGTGTCTGTCACTCTTTTTATTTGTGCGTGTGTGTGTGTGTGGGGGGGGGGGATAGTCCGTTTAAAACACCAAGGAAGACTTTCTTGAACTCAGAGACACCATCATCTATGGAGGGAGTCTTTATTGGCTCCTGGTTAATGAGAAGTAGTGTAATAATGAAGATGTCTTCATGAAAAGTTTTCTTATCAGGCTGTATTAATGTGTTTTGGAGCTGTTGCTTTGGTACCTTATGGTGTAAATTGGAAAACGATCACTTATGCCATCTGACAGAGTTCCGTGGGATGACATTTAAGATGTTAGGATCCAGTCAAGAGTTGATTGTCTGGCTGTGGTTTTGTTATATCTAGTTGATTTGGTTATACGTTTGATGAACCTGTACAGACATACATTACTGCATGGATTTTCAGACTTTATTGTTTCCCAGTATATATTAACATCACCCACCCAGTATTATTGTTTCATGACAGATTCTTGAAGAGGCCCAGGAGAGTATATCTTCCAGCATTTTAGCATTGACAAAAATATGGTTTAGCACATTTAAGGCGTAGGTGCTTCCCTCTGATAATTATAAGTACCCAGTAACAGAGTAACCGTATGGCTCTGACATTACTAGTAACTCAATACAGCAGTTTTTGAGTATCTTTAACAGTCCCAGATATCCCGCCCCAACAATAGCTGTATATCTGACATTCCTAAATATCTAGTACATTCAACTTCAAGATACAAGCAGATCCATGAATTCTATATATGCCCTCCATGCCAAAAGCTGATAATTTTCAATGCTATTGTTCTTGTGCAGAAGTAACTCAGAACATGCAGTGATGTGCTGTCCTTGATTTTGTTTGTAAGTTTGCTCCACTGATCGGCAATTCTGACAAAAAAACACATACTAGTGATGTTGTAACTTCAAAAAAGTCCTTACAAGCCTTCCATTACCATGCAATTTTGACTCTTAAACTGAGATATTCAAAGAAAATAATAGAACATAAAAACATATAAACATAATAAAGTATTATTAAGTCATACCTCAGCCTTCTGATCGGAACATAGATATAAAGTATTTGTTCTCACATAATATGGCAGATTACAAATAAGAATCTTTTTTTAATTGTTTCTAAAATATGCTGACACTATATATATATATATATATATATATATATATATATATATATATATATATATATGAATTTGTTTTTATTTTTATTACTGCATAATAGGGGCATCCATACTCCTGTTTTAACCTCATATAAGTAAAGTGGAGATGAAAAAGTCCTTCTTTCTTCCTTGATTTTATGTATCTGTTTATACAGCCCAGCTCTGAAGAACATTATTTTTTTACATCTAATGTGTGAATAGTAAAGGTCAGTCTAACGATCAGTCAATCAATTATTAAAAATAATTTCAAGATAATTGAAAACAGTCATACTTTCCAACACATGCATTTCAAGTCTGAAACTAGTGATTTTTTTTTATGTCAGAATAATCATAAATTTGTTTTTTTACAATGTTAATTTACGTCTTTCTTCTAATGGCCTAAGTGAACTGTCCATCGGAAGCTGCTTGAGTCAAAACCATTTTGACCCATAATGATCTATCCAATTTTAATATCACCTGCATAAATAAAAAAAAAGTGATTCAACCATTAAATGATAAGACACTAAGATAAAACTTAAAAAGAAATGGGTCAATAGGGGATCCTTAGGGGTACCTTGTCAATAGCTGAAATAGTTCATAAATAAAACTAACAAAGTCTAATGCTCAAGTCCAGTTATTTAACCAACTATGAACCGTGAAATATAGTAAAGCTCTATGGCCAAATTGGGCAATTATAGAAAGAGCAAATTGTAATTAATGGCATAACATGTTTGGGAAAAATGAATGTATGCAGCATCTTTCTGAAAATCGTGCTCTAAGACAGCAATCATATCAGTGCAAACGCCTAAATTACATACAGTTTTTGATATATCTGCTGTATATACACATGTTGCAAAATATTTGCAAGTGTAAGATTATTTAATTCAAAAATAAGTTCATCAAATATATGAGTTTTCATGACTTTGTTAATACAAGGTGCAAGTTTAACAGGATTACCTTTACTTTTTTTGAATAAATGTAATTGTTATTTTCTTCCAGTCAGTTGGTATGGTACTTTTCTTATAATTCATATTAAACAGACATTTTAAAGGTTCAACTATTCTATCCATAGGTGTGTTATGGTTCCCATTAGCAGATTTATCATATGTGGCAGCTCTATTGTATTCAAGCTGTTGAATAACAGTCCTGATACATCATACAATAAAATACTTCTGATTAAATGTATAGGAATGTGTAGGAAATTAGGTGTCCATCTATTATTCTGTACAGTAAACCCCTTTCAGGTGTTTGCTGTGTGCAGAGGTGTTATCCATGGTAATCCTATCAAAACATCTACCTTCATAACATTGAAACTCAAAACATCTAAAACCCATAACATCGAATTTCAAAACATTGAAAACTACAAAGCAACTATAAATAACATCCCACACACTGTTTGCTACATTTATGCAGGAGGGCTAGCCCCACTGCACCCCCCACACCCCCCACAAATTAAATATACCAACTCCAAGGTTGCACTTCAGTGGGGTTAGGAAATTAGCTTTTTTCCTCACTGTAGTGCGACCTTGGAGCTGGTATATTTAATTTACGGGGGGGAGGCGGAGCCCCCCACATAAAACTCTGTGGGATGTTATTTATAGTTGCTTTGTAGTTTTCAATGTTTTGAGATTCAATGTTATGAGTTTTAGATGTTTTGAAGTTTAGATGTTATGGTCTTGATGTTTTGAGTTTAGATGTTATGAAGAGTAAATGTTTTGATAGGTAACCGTTATCCATACCCCTACCAACCAAGACAGCTCTATGCAGTAATAAAAATGAAAAAAAAAAGTCATTTATTTATAAGCATTAAAACCCCATAAAATAACCTATTTATGTCAATACATCTATGTGCAAGTTATCGCTACAAATCTTTCTTATCCTTTTTCACAAGTGCATGTTATACTTAACCATATCAATCGCTTTGCTATATTTTTTCCACTTATTGTAAGACTTACTTTTCAGATTAACTAGATATCTAACAATATATATGTCCTCTTAACTTCCATTTATGGTATTGTTACACTACTTTTCCTATCTAAGATGCTTTTCTCACTTACCTACCTACCTACTACCTAGGTTGTTTTTTTCTTTTTTTTCTGTCTTACACTCTACACTTATTCTCTCCCTACAACTATCTTTCAATCCTACCTCATAATTGTCAGTAATCATATGTTGTACCTTTTATAACTTACTATTGATATATTTGTTCTATGTACATTTAGTTTCTCTCCCTCCGCTTAGCTTGTAATTAACTGTAAAAATAAATTGACCTTGTTATTATGTATTAGCTATGCCATGTTAGATATTATCTTGTTTAATTCTGTAATCATTGTCAGTTTTATCTATTTAATGCCCTATTTGTAATATTTGAAGCTTTTCTTCTCAGGTCTCTGTTGAAACAGGTTCTCTGTCCTGTCAAACTAACCCGGTTAACAAATGTCAAATAAATAAATAAATATACTAATCTAAACATGAGGCTCTTGATGTGGTTTCTGTGACAATTATTTACTTACAGTTCTCCAGCTATTTTGTTTAATGATTTGCCATGTTCAGTGTAAGTCTCTGTCTCTTTCATTTTATTCTTCAGTCCCAGTCAAGAAACATAGCTGTGTTTGAAAGGCACTGATATCTTTGAGACTGATTTTTCCTTTTTTTTTTGTTTTTTTTTTGTTTTTGATAGTTAAAGCTCAAATCACAAAGACTGACAGCATCATTACAGCCAGGTACCAGGAGTTCCAGATTAAGTGCATAGTTGTTAACTTGCTCGTTTGGGCAAAAGATAACCAGATAGTAACTGCATAATCTGAGATATTTGTCTTTCAGATATGGCAGAAAAGGGTCTCTGGTACTTGAATACACATTGTTGCTCTACTAACAAATATTAGGTAAACTGAAATCTTCTACTAAAAACTATTTTGTAACAGCCAGTTTAATGTAAAAACTCCACTAACATACACTTAATATTCATATTTCTCACTTGCTTCACTAATTTAATTTTTCCATTTTGTCTGCCTAGTGACTGTCCTCATTCAATTTTGACTATTACTGTCCAACATTAATGTCTGTTACAGACTCCAAACGCCAAAAGATTCATCAGTGTGATTATAGATCCAAAGGAATGAATTTGGTTAGTCACTAAAGTGATGCAATGTTAAGGCTCATTTTTAGTGCACATTTTAAAGCAAAACACTGTCTGTGTGAGTCACATGTGTCCAAATATCTAGCTAGCAGCACTTATTTGGTTTTGATATTCCAGGACTCAATCTCAATATAATTGCAGAGGTGTTTGAATACTACATTACCTTGAGGTATATATTAAGTTTTGTTTCTAGGCCCAAAATAAACTATATAAAGTGGTTCACGGCTTTGTGTGTATGTGTATGTGTGTGTGTGTGTGTGTGTGTGTGTGTGTGTGTGTGTGTGTGTGTGTGTGTGTGTGTGTGTGTGTTTGTGAGTGTTTGCAAGTGGTGTGCATATGTATGTGTGTATGTAGGTCTACATGGATGATGCATGTGTGTGTTTTTGCATGTGTGCATGCATCAACATAAACAATACCCGAAACAGCGTACACAAAAAAGAACAAATTAATGTAAGAATGCTGCATTGTCACAAACAGGACTTTAATAACCCAAATGTAAGTGCTTTCATTCCAAATAAAAATAGGAACTTCATCAGACAGAAAACCACTACATCACATCACTTCCTTATATTACAAAAAAGGTGCCACTAAAACCTCAAACTGTTGAAAGGGCCATAGACCCTAAATACAATTAAACATAAATGTTATTAAGAAAGTATAAAAATATAAAAACAATTCCACGTATGTGCATCAGTAAAATGAAGAAGCAGCCATCTTCCATGTACATAAAAATCTACCATATACATAAAACTTAATGTACATAAAGATACATAAAAAACATGATGACATGGTAACAACAATATAACTTTCATCAGAATACGTCAGCCTTCAAATTCAAAATATGCTTAATGGATATATAGTCATTAAGACCTGGTGGAACAGTGGCATTCAACAATACCTGCCAATAAAATTCCTTTGTTTCCACTAAAGTCTCAAAATTGCTACCTCTTTCTGGAATGTCTACTTTTTCTAAGATAACAAATTCAAACTTTACTCTCATACCCACTAAACCTCACTTGCCTGTCTCAACAAAGAATACCTTTGGCACTTTGGCCATTTGGCTATCCGTATAATGAACATATAACAGCATCCTTAGCATTTGTCAACCAAAGGGATGTCTGGCAAAATGAAGGCGAACAAGATATACACACACACATATAAATATATACATATATATATATATATATATATATAGAGAGAGAGAGAGAGAGTACACTATCATAACAGCATGGTTAAACTGATAGAATGGCCTGTGATCATATGCAATATGCAGAAAACATATAATGCCAAATGTCAGAAATGGCAAAAACACAGAATTTGGCATTTCCACCATTTTTCTTCTTCTGAAGCATCACACAGAAAACACAGAATGCCAAATGTCAGACATGGCAAAAACACAGAATTTGGCATTTTCACAATTTTTCTTCGTCTGAAGCATCATCTCATACAAATCCATGGCACAGATATCCACCACATTAAAACTCTGTGTGTCCCACGAAATGCTGTACACATGTAATGAAAAACTTAATAAAAAATAAAAAAGAAATTTAGACAGTGCAAGTTAGATAAGAGTCACTCTCTATGTGGAATGATAAGTAGATATTAGTATCGTAAAAGTATGTTCATTCCATGTTGAAACAGTGTAATGCACTGCTGTTAAAAGCTGCTGCACTTAAGCTGCACAAGCAACATCCAAATTATTGCGAAATTCAGCAATAAATGCTGTTTAATACAGGAATTTATCCAAATATGATGTCTACTGAACATCGATAAACCTCATTGAAAACATGTACATATATATATATATATGGGTCTACTTCGGGAGACCGAACCGACGATTCGCCGACACGTGGGAAGAGGAGACTAAACGACCGACAGGTAGGTTTACCGACTGGGAGATTCGCCGACAGCGGAAAGACCGACAAGGGAAATGTGCGATCGTTACATGATGAGTGTGCGACAGTTACGGAGTTAGGAGCGGTCAGGTAAGTGTGCGAAATTGTGGGATGTCGGGTTAGGCTGTGGGACAGGTGAGTGTGTGTTTGTGTCGGAGGTAGGGTTCGGGTTAGGTAAGTGTGTGATAGTGAGGGACTGTAGTTTTGGGACGGGTTAAGTGAGTTAGGGTTCGGGTGAAGTGTGCGATGGTGTCGGTGCTTGGGTTAGGGGTGGGTAAGTGAGTTAGGGTTAGGGTGCAGGTAGGTGAAGTGTGCGATGGTGTCGGTGCTTGGGTTAGGGGTGGGTAAGTGAGTTAGGGTTAGGGTGCAGGTAGGTGAAGTGTGCGATAGTGTCGGACGTTAGGGTTAGGGTTTAGGTTTAGGTTAGTGGATGTGTTGTTGTGTGCTTGTGTATTTGGCGTATTTTGTGTCGGTGTTTTGTTGTTCGGTATGTTGCGGTGTCGGTGTGGTGTGTTGTCGGTTGTTTGGGGTCGGGGATGTGTGTGTCGGTGATTCGTACGTTCGGTGTATGAAAGTAGATCCATATATATATATATATATATATATATATATATATATATATATATATATGTATATATATTTATAGCACTTTTGCTAAACAACTGATTAGCTATAACATTACTATAAAACAACAGGTAGGTTTTGTATATTGCAATTACCTGTGCAAATCTAGAAAGAGCAGTGATTTAATATTGCCTCCACCACAGGGTGCAAATTCCTCATGATGTAGTAGTTTTGAAAAAAAATACCTTGTCTATTAAATGTCTCTTGTTAGAACACTGCATACTGTACAGAAGGCTTTCTTGAATATCCTTCAAATGATTCTCCTCAATATTCATAGCCTTAATAATGTCTGCCATCCATAAAACTCTATACCCCATTAGACTTCCAAGCTTATAGTGAGTAAGCAGATAATCTTAAAATCTGGTATTACAAAGACTCCAAATGGGATTGGGAAATGATGGTTGGAGGGGTTTGCTGCTAGCACTTTTCATCCCATACCATCGACTCCATCCAGAAATAGAATTTGTTTAAATAAAGAACAGAGAGTGAAAAAGGGACAGATAGAGAGACAGACAGAGAGCAAATCCATAGACTTGTAGGTTATTATCCAGTGTTATAGGCTGAAAGCCTTTGAAAAACAATGACACAATTATATTTGGGTTAAAAGTTTCATTCTTGAACCAGTTATTTAGATCTTACTTGAAATTAATCAGAATTTTTGAGAGTTTAATAGTGTATGTAAATTTAGTCCAAACTTTTGGGATAGCAGTAGTAATATAGTTATACCTCCTCAAAGAATGATACTTGGGGATAAAAAAAAAAATGGGAGTTTCTGTGTTTGAATTTTTAAGTGTAACTGCATGTGGTTAAACATTGTTATGGAATGTTTAGAATGGTAATATGACTTTCTTGCTAAAATACTTGCAATGGAGTGAATTGAAGTGTAGTGTCCTACATCTCTCAAGGTAATGCAAGTCTCTAATAGTTGGAATACGCTTGGTAAAATGACATTGAACATATTCCAGTCAATACATTTGTATGTTTGTATAAATGCAAAAGGTGTTATTGTCCTCAATCAAATAGTAAATATGAGACACATAAAACCAGATGGCATCCATCCCTGACAGATAAAGATTTTGGTATACTACCTAGGCAATGCATATGCTTACCTTTGATAGAGGTAACCTGCTGATCAAAGGCAGGCTTATGCTTTAAAATAACATCTATATTTTTTAAATTCCTTAATTACTTCCTAATCTGTACTTTTCGGAAATATTGAATGTAAAGGAAAAATTTGTCCAAAAACCAGAATTTTACATTTGTCAGAAGAAAGAGAAATAACATAATGTTTAGCTCATGACTGACATCCGATGGCACTTTGTTTGTGCTACATAAATTGTCATTGGATTGTACTAAAACAAAACAAAACAAAAAAATAAATAAATAAAAATATAAGTTTCTGTGAGGCCATTTTTGCTTGGGCTAAAGGAAAGTCTCTCTGTTTATCAGTGGCAGTGAAAAACATTGAGCAGCTCCCCTGCCCCCGTGGGAGTGGTTACTGACTTGAAACTGTAGTTTTATTGACCAGTAGGGGTCATTTCCAAAACTCCTTCATCTTCCTCTCTTAAAACCTAGTTGCCTCGTGGGTTTGGCGTCTTTTCAGGCTTGTTGGCTGTTGGTGAAGCACCCACCAACAGGAGAAAACGCTGAGAGAAGAAGGGAGCCACTTTTGAGATTTTAAGTATTTTTCTCTGTTTATTTGCTAAGTTTTTCTGCATAGTTGCCTAGTTTGAGCATTTTCTGGCTTGTTAAACTTGATTTCTGCATTAGTAGCTGTATTTAGAGCACAACCAAAAGCTGTTTACTGAATTTCCTGTTTGCACTTAATTTTAAAATCGTTTTTCTCAAAACTTGCATATTTTCTGTCTTTGACCTAGCACTCTTGTGTGGGGTCATTTACTGCACTGTTATAACTTGATATTACTTGTGAACCTCTGCTATCTCTGAAAAAAAAAACAAAAAAAAAATCTTGCTTTTTCCCACTTTTCTGAGATTTAAAAAAGTTCAGTTACAGGCTTGCTGTTCCTGAACTGTTTGTAAGTTTCTGTGAGGCCATTTTTGCTTGGGCTAAAGGAAAGTCTCTCTGTTGATCAGTGGCAGTGAAAAACATTGAGCAGCTCCCCTGCCCCCCGTGGGTGTGGTTACTGACTTGAAACTGTAGTTTTATTGGCCATATTGGGTCAATTCCTGGCTCTTTCCAGCCCCTGCTATCAAGCACGCTTTAGCGCGGAGTTGCCATTAGAGCAGCATCGGGCAGCGCCGGTTTAACAAGGTTAAACTTTTTCTGGCTCCATAAAGTCTGTTCTTCATTTTTTCCCTTAGAACTGCTCTACTAGTAATCTAAACAGTATATCCCTTAACTAAAAAGCGCAGCACTTGTTCTTAAAACGCTTTTTTTTTTTTTTTTGTTCTCCAAAAAAAAAAAAAAAAAAAAAGCTCAGCACTTGTCTTAAACGCATCTTCTTTTCAGGCTTAGCACTTCTGTATTATACAAAGTCCCTCACTAGCGAACCCCCCCCCAAGGAAAGGAGTACCCACTTCCTTACTAAGTCCTCTCTTATTCAGTTACACCTCAAACTTCTTAATTTCTCTAGCATGTCGAAGGGCCAGATGCTGGCGTCCTCTCCTGTCCAGTTGGTGAATCTGGGAATATTGAGGCAATGTTACAATTGCCTCATGTACACAGACAACCCTCTCCTCCTCCCACATAACACAAATACTTGTGAGAGATGCAGCTATTTAGCCAAACTGGAGGCTGAGCTCTCTTAACTCAGGACTGGCAAGACCAGACAGGAGGAGAAGGCAACTACACACACCACAAAACCAGTCTCACATAAAGCTATCACAACAATGAATCAAACACATAAACACACAAAGACATACTCGGAGGCTCTGAGCAAAAATTTACCTAAACAGCAGAGGCCTCCAAAGCAGACACCCAAGCAACCGCCACCTCATGACACACCACAGGCAACACATAAAACACAAAATCAGTGTGCAAAGCAGTCACAGCCCTTAAGGCCAAATACAACACCAAAGATACTTGTCATAGGTGACTCTATAGTCAGACACACTGACATCCCACTCACCAGGCTGAATAAGGAGAGGGTCACAGTAAGCTGCCTATCGGGCGCTAGAATCCGCCACATAACACAAGTACTCGGGTCACTCCACAGCAAGTACAAATATGACACAGTCATTGTCCATGCTGGTGTGAACGACCTGAGACGTACCTCCCTGGACTACTTGAAAAGAGACATAGAGGAGCTCTCTGATTATGTAGCCCAGGCAGGTATGACCCTGACCCTGAGCAGCATCCTTCCTTCACCAAGAATGATGGCACAACATAGAGACAAGATGATCAGCTTTAACAATTGGCTTAATATCTGGTGTCATTCAAAGGGGATCCAGTGTCTGTCTGCCTGGGATGACATGCTTGACAAGCCACGCTGCTTCGCAAGGGATGGCTTGCACCTGTCACCCCTGGGATTCCAGATATTGGCTAAGGCTCTTGCCACCCCTATAGTGCCTTTTTTAGGCAAGGCTCAAATTCTAAACCTACCACCCTAGAAAACAAAAATGGGAAGAAACTAAGGGTAATGCTGCTCAATGCCAGAAGTCTAAATCTCAAAATGCACGCACTCGAGGCCCTTCTCAGTATGGAGAACATCGATGTCTGTGCTGTGACTGAAACCTGGTTCAAGGCTCCTGAGAGCACCCCAGCACTATCAGGTTTTACCTCATATCATGCGCTCCGGCCCCAAAACCCGGACCACACCACAAAAGGAGGGGGTGTATCCATATTCATCAAGGATACCCACACCTCCAGGTTGGTGGCAACGCACGAAGCATCGGAAACCATCCAGGTGCAATTAACCATAGGCAAAACTGCTCTACAATTTGTAGCATGCTACAGGCCACCCTCTCAAACTCAGGAACCCCACACAGCCTTCCTGAAGACACTGGAGGGTATAAATGTATCTCCAAACACCATTATATTGGGTGACTTCAACTATCCGAATATAGACTGGGAACATTACTCAAGCCCAAACTTTCTAGCCCAAAGGTTCCTGGAGTTCATAAATTCAAATGCCATGGAAGAAACTAGTCACCGTTCCCACAAGAGGAGAAAATATACTAGATCTCATCATCACAAACATGGGGACAAAATGCTCCACACCGGAAGTATATCCCTCATTGGTGAGATCAGATCATAAACTAATCTCACTGGATATCCACATCCCGCCCCCACCCCAAACAAAAAAGACCACAGTGAAGAACTTCTCTAAAGCAAACTTCACACTACTCAAGACTGGTGTGGTATCCTTCAAGGCCCCCGAGCCAGTGGAAACCACAACCCAAGCTGCGGAAGCCCTTACAAATGCCTTCTACGAACACCTCCAGGACTGCATGGATCAGGCAATCCCTAATAAAACCAAGACTCTTTCCACCAAGGGTAAACGTCCAGTCTGGTGGACCCCAGCCATAAACAAACTTTACAATAAGAGGAGAAAGCTGTTACATGATAGAGCAAAATCCATAAAAGAGAAGACACCTTTGATCAGTATTAGTAAAAAAATACGAGCACTCATAAAATCATCCAAGGCCAACTTTGAGAGAAAGATTGCCATAGATTCAAAAGACAATCATAGGGCCTTCTTCAGCTATGTTAGAAACCTGGGTGGAAACTCCCAGATATGCTCAGAATTAGTCCAAAATGATACAAAAATCACTGAACTCACAGACATTGCCAACATACTGGCAGACAGGTTCAGTGCAAACTTCACCCCCCTCTCCCCCCCAAAAGGAGAGATAACTATCCTAGCGGAGTGCAGCCTCCCAGACATCTCCAATGCGCAGGTGAAAGCTGGTCTCTCTAAAGCTAAAAACACAGCATCAATGGGACCGGATGGTGTTCCCGGCTGTGTGCTACATGAACTCAATGAGGAACTAAACACGCACATAAGGCAGCTGTTTAATCTTAGCCTTACCACAGGATACGTGCCCAAGGAGTGGCGTACGGCAACTGTGGTCCCACTCCACAAAGGCGGTGCCTCTACGGACCCTGGTAATTACCGCCCCATAAGCTTAACCAGCCTGGTCTGCAAAGCTATGGATAGGATCATAATGGAACTCATAAACAAAGACATAGGGGACTTGTAGACATTGGACCCGACCCAGTTTGGCTTTGTCAAGGGCAGATCATGCCTTTTGAACTTGGTCGACTTCTTCGAAACAGTCACCAAGGCCATTGATAAGGGAAAGGCAGTCCATACAGCCTACCTTGACCTTGCAAAAGCTTTTGACACAATACCCCACTCGGGTATTATAGAGAAACTTACCAGCTTAAATGTAAACCCATATGTCACAAGATGGGTTGCAAACTGGCTAAAGGACAGAACCCACAGGGTTAGAGTAGCTGGCGCCATGTCAGACTCCAAGCCGGTCACAAGTGGTGTCCCACAGGGCTCAGTCCTTGGCCCCCTGTTGTTCGGCATCTACTTCTCAGAAGTACAGGCTAACATAGTAGGACTATGGCTGACAAAGTTTGCAGATGACTGCAAACTGGGAGCCATAGTGGAAAGTACATCGGACACAGATATCCTTCAGAGGGGTCTCACGGAAACTGATAGCTGGTGCCAGAGCCATGGCCTGAAGTTAAATGCCAAAAAATGTATAGTCATACCCTTCGGGGAAAAACAAGGTAACCCCAAGCTACCATATAGGTGGCAATCCACTAAGCACAGAAGAGGTTATCAGGGACCTGGGGATCCAGGTCGACTGTGGCCTTTCTTTTGACACTCACATTGCTAAAGTGGTTAGAAAAATCTTCTACATTGCCCACCTGATCATGAAGGGATTCACATCCAGATCAAGTGAGGTCATTGTTCCCCTGTACTCTTCACTTATCAGACCAATGATAGAATACAATGCCCCATTCGGGATGTATCTCACCCGACACCTGCAGCAATTGGAGAGACCCCAAAAGTTCCTCACCAAAAGGATAAAGGGACTCCAAAATCTGTCATATGCTGCCAGACTGAAGAAACTCCAGCTCTATTCAGTCGCATACCGTCTGCTCAGAGGTGACCTGTGCCTGACATACAAGGCCATGTCCAACCCGGAATTAATGGACATGCTCCACCTCAAAAAATCCAAATCTACCAGATCCACTAGAGCAAGTGACTTAAACCTTAGCACGGATATAAATAGGACATGCTGGAGGGATAGATTTGTCACCCAGAGACTCCCTATGTTGTGGAATAAAATCCCGGTCCATGTGAGGCAGAGCACCTCGCTGGCTCTGTTCAAGAGAAATCTTGACCGGTGGATGGGAGATCGTAGGTTTACCCCGGGAATCATCTCTGTGTCACTGCTGGACAGAGGCACAACAAACTAATGGGCACAGTATTTTTTATCATAAGGGGTGGCGTAAGCCACAAAAACTCTGGGGTAGGCTTATAAATGCCGATTGATTTAATGAAGTTGTAGAAACAAATAAGTTAAATAAAAGTGGGTCTAGCCATAATCGCTGCGGTACACACACTAAAGTATGGATTAAAAATCAGAATAAAACTACCTGATAGAAACACATTGTGAGGGACCAGTGAGACATGACAATATCCATTTAGTTACGAATGGATTAAATCTTTGCTTAAATATAAAATAGAAGAAGGAGGTAAGGTATCAGAATCATAAAAATTTAAATTCATCAATGGTCACTTAACAGCAGTAACGCTGTACTGCCAAAGGTCAAGTGACATACTACTTAAGGTAGGGTCAGTACTTCTTAAAGTAGGATCATTACTACTTAAGATAAGGTCAGTGCTACTTAAGGTAGGATCAGTACTACTTAAAGTAGGAATCGTTACTACTTAAGATAAGGTCAGTACTATTTAAGGTAGGGTCAGTAGTACTTAAAGTAGGATAGTGACTACTTAAGATAAGGTCAGTACTACTTAAGGTAAGGTCAGTACTACTTAAGGTAGGGTTAATCAAAGGTTTAGTCATATATATCTCTCAAAGTATTTGCATAATAGGGAGGTAAGGCTAATTCAGTTGTAGTTACTAATGTCAATTTTATTTCCCTTTTTCAAAATCTGTGGTGTGATAGAGCTTTTCTACAGAAAAGGAGCAGACTTTTCCTCAAAAAGCCATTAATGGTAATATATAACCCACTGACCAGCTGAAATGAAATGTTACTAATTAAATCATCTGCAATGTTAACATGCCCCATTGAGGTCTTTCTGCAGGTCCTTTTTAAGGCATTATATATAGGTTTATTTGAAATTGTAGGGCAAGTTGTGAGGTGAGGCAGGGACTGAACAGATTTATCTGTTACTGTAAGAATTACACTGTGTATTATCAAATTCAGAATTAAATAATGTAGCTATTTGATATGGATTACTTATACATTTAACTTGATAATTAACCATGGGAATTTGACTGTTGCTTCTTAAACAAGCATGTGCATATTTATAATATATCTTTCTTTTAGAGTGATCATCAGCTAACTTCATAACATAAAGATTTTTTTTCACAGTGCAATATAGATAAGAATTTCTTAGTTTAGAAGAAAATGATCTAAGAGAAGACTTGGTAGATTTAATAGAGATGGACAGACATACACATTGGTTTAAAAAGCCCATTGAACATGTGGGAGAAACAGATAAATATAGGTTTTGTAAAACAGAATTGGAAACAGTTGCACACCGTGTTGCTGGTTGTGACATACTAATGGCAGAAGGACTATATACTGAAAGGCATAATAATGCGGCAAGACTGTTGCACTGGGGATTGTGCAAACATTATGGTATTGAAGCAGCTGAAAAACAGTAGAAACGAGCCACAAAGCAACATAGAAAATGATGAAGTCTTCATCACATGTGATCAAGCATTGCCAACAGTTCAAAATATAGATGTGAGAAAAACAGATATAGTGGTCCACGAAAAGAAGACAAAAGTAGCATTGATTATTTAAAATTGCTACACCCAGTGACTACAGTGTCTTGCATGCAGAGAGACAGAAAGTCATAAAATATTAGGATTTGCAGGCAGAAATGAGAGGAATGTGGAAAAAAGATACCCAGACATTTCCAATAGTAGTAGGAGCAATGTGTCTTTTATAAAAGAAACTACAATCATATTTAGCTATGTTACTGATACATGTAACCCCATACAAATTGCAGGAGTCATTACTGGGCACATCGTGGGTGCTACAAAGTGCACTTCTGGCTGACATCAAAGACTGAAACAATACCAGTTTCATAAACTTTAATCATACTTTGACTTAGGAATAGGGCCCATTCCGATCATGGTATTGGAAACCCATAAGATTTGGAGAAGTTCAAAAAGCAGTAAAAACTGGCTTTAACCAAGTGTTAAATTTGAATGCTTTGGTATAGAAATAGTCATTCCATCTAAAGGATGCCACTGTTTCATTAAGATCAACATCCTTTATTTTTGTCCATATTTTTCAAAACTGGTAGTATTATGTTCTTCATGTGTTTAAGAGGTGTTATGTGAGTGTAATTTGATCCATTTTCAAGAAAACATTTGTAGTAATTCCGAGACATTGGCATAGTATCTGCTATATCATTAAACCCTACAAGACATCACTAGGTTCCATAAATGCTTTCTTTAATAAGTAATGCAAATCTTCTGTTACTGCCAAAATGTTATGTTAATTTCAACTTTAAAATCTGGCAACAGATAATTTGACATAAGCTAAACCTGCATCCCTACACTGTTGTTTGAAAGTAGTTGGCTATTGTATTTATAGCATCTTTTACAAGCTCAGCTAGAATCATCTCAAGATACAAATGTAAATCATGTTTTTCACATAATTGTATTATAGCTTCTTAAATATACTGTAGCAATTTTCAGCTTTTGAGGGAAGGATACCATAAAAGAGAGGAAGAAAGCAGTTTTCACATTGTGAGCCAACATGGCCGTGAATAATATATAGCTGCCCACACTCATTGTAAGGCAAGTACAATCTACCAAGAGGAAGGATGCTCTTACTTACAGTTGTCACTATAACCATAAATGCAGACAGAGCTGGATCCAGCACTAAATCTCCTAAGCAGTCATCTAGGGACCACTGGCTGGGGGAGATCCTGCTGGCTATGGGGGCTGTCATGACATTTAAAAAAATAACATTTCTTCTTTAAGGGCATTTAATCTTCTTTAATAATGTCCTCTGTATGTGTTCATACCTGAGTGCATATATCTGCTGTTGCTTCTGTGCTCATTGATGGTACTTCTTCTTTTACTCTGCATTCCTGCATGCATCAATGGTTCTTCTTTTACTCTGCATTCCTGCATGCATCAATGGTTCTTCTTTTACTCTGCATTCCTGCATATATCAATGGTTCTTGTTTTACTGTGCATTCCTACATGCATCAGTGGTTCTTCTTTTACTCTGCATTCCTGCATGCATCAATGGTTCTTCTTTTACTCTGCATTCCTGCATGCATCAATGGTTCTTCTTTTACTCTGCATTCCTGCATGTATCAATGGTTCTTTTACTCTGCATTCCTGCATGTATCAATGGTTCTTCTTTTACTCTGCATTCCTACATGCATCAATGGTTCTTATTTTACTCTGCATTCCTGCATGCATTAATGGTTCTTCTTTTACTCTGCATTCCTGCATGCATTAATGGTTCTTCTTTTACTCTGCATTCCTGCATGCATCAATGGTTATTCTTTTACTCTGCATTCCTGCATGCATCAATGGTTCTTCTTTTACTATGCATTCCTACATGCATCAATGGTTCTTCTTTTACTCTGCATTCCTGCATTCATCAATGGTTCTTCTTTTACTCTGCATTCCTGCATGCATCAATGGTTCTTCTTTTACTCTGCATTCCTGCATGCATCAACGGTTCTTCTTTTACTTTGCATTCCTGCATGCATCAATGGTTCTTCTTTTACTCTGCATTCCTGCATGCACCAATGGTGATTCTTCATTTCTGTGTCCACATGCAAAATTTAAATACAGGTTGGTGCAAGTTTGGTGCCTGTCTTCCCCCATGACATTAGATGATCAATAGATGAAAGGAAGATGTGTGTGTGTGTGTGTGTGTGTGTGTGTGTGTGTGTGTGTGTGTGTGTGTGTGTGTGTGTGTGTGTGTGTGTGTGTGCCCTAGTTAGGGATGGCAGGTTAATTTGTGCATGCTCAAACCCTGTATCTTAGTTACATGAGACAAGAGTCTGAATCCTCTATACCAATTACCAGACTCCAAAAATTAAATTTTCAAGGAAATGAGTTTCAGTGCATTTTCTAGGATGTTTATTGCTGCTCATTGCTTTTGATGTAGAAGGTTGTGTGTTCTATTCCTACATCATATAGATGGATTGCTGATACTGTGCTATTCTTTAAGGGGCTGGGGGGCTGCTGCAGTCCTGAGTGTGTCCTCCTTTAGATGAGATGCCTTGTATCTATGAACCTGTTGTTGGTTTGCCATCCATTCCCTACGGCAATATTAACAGCTACCATTTTTAATGTAACATAGGGAATTTATTCTTCAAGTGCAGCAGGCACAGAATTTGTAGGTGAAACACTGAAATATAAAGTTATTTGCTAACAGTAGTCCCTTCATTTACAGATCTCTTTAATGAGGAATTATTCAGATGACTTTTACTTCTGCAGAGATTGTGCACCTAGACTGATATTGAGTGGCCTTTTATGGTTGAAATGTTCTGAAATAGGCAGTTGTGTCGTTGTTTCATGCATTTTGAATCATTGCTTACTATAAAATGTTAAAAAACTACACTTTTAAAATACACTCCAACAAGTGGTGCTGTATTATACAAATAATATAATTTAAAACAAGAAGGTGAATCAAAGAACACATACATGTATTCATGGTCCTAAAAATGTGTGCAAGTAGCCAATGGTTTGAAAATAGTGCAATGGTAATCTTTATCTCCCTCTAGCCAGATGCATTTTCTTTGATTGTGGATTTCAATGCTATTTCAATTAACGTAAGTTTCAAGGGCAGAGAAGTTTACTGTTAATGTTGTCTGTTTTCATTGTGAGTCTATTCTTTTGTTTAGCAAATGTCTGTCAGTGTCTGTGCTATAAAATTGGAAATAAAAAAATTAAATTAAATCCAAATATCTGTAATCATTGTAGAAGTAAGCAAAAAAATTAGTATGCACACTGACTGGTTTGAACAGTCCGTATGGTGAGAGGGGAGAACTAGCTAAGTAATGAGACACTGGAATGGTTGCAGGGGGTAGTGCAAGGGCTGCTATGTTTGTAGAAGAACCCAATCCAATTCCCTGCCTAGCCTCATTTGACCATGGTCTGTTGATTCTTCAAACCTTCAATAAGGAGTGATCCATGCTTAATAGGTCATAGGATCATAGGATCAGAATAAGTTACTAGGCTATTGGCCCTGAGGCTCTTACAAGCCTAGCCAAGAATTTAGTCCATGTTCCACGTCAGCACCCTATGCCACTGTCCAGCAGGGACACAGGTGGAATCTCAGGGGTATATTTTCTGTTCCCCATCCAGTTATCTAGTTATCTAGGTTGTGCTAAAAAAGGATTAATGAGGTACTCTGCTTTACATGAAGAGGGAGTCTACTCCACAAAAGGGAGAGTCTTAGGTACGCAATTCTGTCCCTCCAACAAGTCCTGTTGATGTCAAAGACCAGGTTGAGGTCACACGTGTGGGTTACATGAGTGGAGCCTGACTTGTGGATATTCAGCAGTCCCATCAGGGCGGGGTCTGAGATTGTTTTGTATGCCAGACAGAAGTCACCTCTGAGGAGTCTGTAGGAGACTGAGTAGAGGGATAGGGCTTTTAGCTCTCTTTGTAGGGTAGATTTTTGAGGCCTTGGATTCTCCTGGTAAGGAATTTCTGTGGTCTCTCCATCTGCTATATGTGCTTTGTGAGGTACATGCCGAAAGGGGCACTATACTCAATAATAGGTCTTATAAGGGAAGAATACAGGGATGTTATGACCACCTTGTCCCAGAATGAAATACCTTTACTAATGAGATCAGCCATATAGAAAACTTTCCTTGCAATGGAGGCAATATGGTGATCAAAAGTCAGTTTGCTGTGAACTTGAGTGCCCAAGTTCCTCACGACTGATTGTGTGCTTAGTACCTTATTATCAATGTGATAATTTGTGGGCACATCACTCTCTCCAAAGTGACAATGATGCAATTTTTTGCATTCATTTTGATGCCATGTTTCTGGCACCAGTCATTTGTTTGGGTGAGACCCTCTTGGAGGATGTCCACATCACTAGGGGAATTGATGACAGCACCCAGCTTGCAGTCATCTGCAAGCTTGGTCAGCCATAGCCCACTAGATTTGGCCTGCACCTCTGAGAAGTATATCCCAAAAAGCAGAGTCTCCAAGACCAATCCCTGGGGTACACCATTTGCCAAGGATCAACTATTTGAGGTGGCTTCCCCTACTTTGACTAGGTGGGTTCTATCAGTGAGCCAGTCTGCTACCCATCTGGTAACATATGGATTGATGCCTAGCTGAGAGAGTTTATCTGTTGTACCTGAGTGGGGAATAGTATCAAAGGCTTTGGCCAGGTCAAGGTAGGTGGTGTGCACCATCTTCCCCTTGTCTATGGCCTCAGTGACTGTCTCAAAGAAGTCAACCAAATTTAACAAGCATGATCTCGCCTAATCAAAACCAAACTGTGAGGGATCAAAATGTCTGAAGATTGCCAATGTCCTTGTTAATGAAGTCCATGATAATCCACTCCATGGCCTTGCAGATCAGGCTAGTTAGGCCGATGGGTCTATAATTTCCTGCATCAGTGGATACTCCACCTTTGTGCAAAAGGATGACAGTAGCTGTCCTCCACTTGGCGGGGGGGTTGAAGCCAGTAATCAGGCTTTGGTCGAATAGGGTGCCTAATGGTGCTACAGGTTCCTGCCTGAGTTCATGTAGGATGCAGCCTTGCATGTTATCGGGTCCCATGGAGGCTGTATTTTTTGCCTTTGAGAGGGCAGTGATGACTTGCTCTCTAGAGATAAGGGGAGGAAGGTGTGTACCAGGGTTGTGCTGTTTTACTGATGGGGGGGGGGGGCAAAGGAGTGAAGTTTTCACTGAACCTGTCTTCCAGCAGGTTGGCTATATCTGCAGTGTTTGTGTATGTGGTGTCCTTGACCACCAGTTATGAGCAGATCTGGGTGCTTCCCTTGAGACTGTGGACATATGTGAAGAAGGCCTTATGATTGTCTTTAGTAGATCTGGCCATTTTGGACTGGAAATTTGATTTGGAGGATTTCCCTAGGGCTCTCATTTGCTTGATCAGGCTTAGGAGATATTGCTTCCAGTTAGGCATCTGCTCCTTCTTGGTCCTGGGCAGCAATTGTTTCCTTTTATTATAGAGTTTATTTATTGTAGATGTCCACCAGACAGGTTTACTCTTCCTTGAGGAGGTGGATTTCATCCTGTCTGGTATTCCTGATTCCTGCAGCTATAGAAATGCTCATATAGTACTTTGGTGTAGGTCTGGACATATGCGCCAGTTCCTATGGAGGGGAAGAGGGCTGTGAAGCTGTTTATACCTTCCCTCAGGAGGTTGTAATCAGCTTTGGAGAAGTTTTTTTGTTTGACCCTAGCTGGGGAGGGGGTGAATTCAACAGTGACTGCTTTGTGGTTCGATCTTACCAGGGATGATGACACTATAGGGATGCTGCAGTGGTTACTCATGTTGGTTAATACCAAGTCCAAGATACTTTCATCTCTTTTGGGGGTGTCAACAAACTGGTTCAAGTCATTTGCATTGATAAAATCAAGGAATCTCTGGGCATTTGTGTTTTGGCACAAATATTTTTTTCCAATCTATGGTTGGATAGTTAAAGTTGCCCAGGATGAGGGTAAAGCATTGAATCTTGAAAGATTCGAAGAGGTCCAGATAGGTGCAGTGGGCATTTTGAGTCAGAGTTGGAGGCCTATAGCTAGGTTTGACCAGCCTGGAGGTGTGTAGGTCTTTTATATATATTGGAACTCCACCTCATTTTGTTTTGCTGCCCACAGCTTGGGGTCTGAATGAATAATAGGATGGGTAACCTGGTATGGCTGGGGTGCTCTCTGCAGCTTTGAACCAGGTGTCTGTGACTGCACAAATGTAAGCTTTTTACAAGGTTAAGAATGCTTGAAATTAGTGCAGTTTCATGTTTAGACTCCTAGCATTTAGAAGCATGACCTTTAATTTACATTTTGATGAAATTTTCATGTTGGTAGTTTTGACCTCATGGCATTGCCTAAAAAGGCACTATGTGGGAGGCAAGAGTCTTTGCCAGTAGCCTGAAGCCCAAGGGAGAAAGATGCAGGCCATCTCTGGCAAAGCATTGTAGTTTGTCAATCATGTCATCCCAGGCTGTCAGGTACTGGATGACCATTTTTGTGTGAGGCATCTTAAATGTAATATCTGTTTTTCGCATAAAACATCATCTTTTCTTCCTAATGAGATTAATGCATTAAGTCCTTCAGTATTAGGGACCTGTAACACCATCTCCTCTGTTGTAGATGCTAAAATGTCAGATAGTATCTGACAATGAACAAAGAATGTCATTAAGACATTTTTATTGAGTCTTTCACTTTGTAAACAGGCTACTTAACATGGTCCATCCTATGGTTGTGTGCAGTGCTTTAAAAAAAAATTCTTCACCCAAGTCAGAAGATGAGATATTTATCTCCTTTTCCATTTTCTCAGTATTTTTAGAACACAACATCTGTACTTTCTGTTATCACTTCTTTTTTGAAGATGACAGAGATAACCTTCAATACTTAACAGTGGTTTATCTTTCTGAGAAGGTACAGTATAGAATATATTATTATTGACTCCAAGACTGAGTTATGTAATCTATTTCTGATGGATGCTATATGTACTTCTGCAATGGAAACCATGAAATGTATATATTAAACCAGGGACTTACGTATTATCGCAACCACATTTTTGCGCTAATGCTGGTTGCTTCTCCTTGTGTCAACTGGGACCAATGAAGTATGAAAAAAACTCAGAGACATGTTTTCTGTAATGTGTTCTGGTTTTCAGGAAGGTTTCTCACTGAAACGGCTGAAGAAATAAGGTTTGAGAAACAGGTTTCCCCATTTACTGCCAGCATCTCATGATGTCAGTTAAGCAAGTCCCCCATTCCATTTAAAACGCGTTCCTTTTTCACAGCCTTTGCCCTGAGAACAGAAAGCCATCAGAAAAGAGAAGCAAAGCAGTACCCTGTCTAACTTCTTACAAAGTAATCGGGAAGGGTAGACTGTTAAAATACTCTTTTGTGGGATCTTGGTGGTGGGTTTGTAAAAACGATTAAGGGTTTTCAAATGTGAGGATTTGTGCCTAGCATGCTCGAAAGCAGCTAATCCATTGGAAATGTGTGTGTGTGTGTGTTTGTGTCTAAACATCATATGCTATAACTTGCCCACACTCCTTTTCGGCCAACGTACGTATATACCTGCAGCCACTGTGATGATCACTGAATTCAATGCTTGACGTCTTTCAAGCACACTAGCCGCAAATCCTGAAATTTGATCCCTTAATCATTTTACAAACCCACCACCAACATCCCAGAAGAGTTTTTAACAGTCTACCCTTCCTGATTACACTCCCTTTTTGTTGTTTGAATAAAAGACAAGAAAGTCCAGCACGTCGGAAAATGTGGTTGCGATAATACATAAGTACCTTAAACCACAAGCAGTACATTACTGAAATGATTTCAACTGAATATGTATGATATGCATTACTTACCCTGACCAGCTACAGTATAGCCACAAATGACATAATAACACAGCAGCGATAAATGTGAAGATTGTAGTGTGTCACTGCTGCAATGTACTTCTCTGTTGCCCTAATTGAACTTCCTCATTTGCTCAGGTATCCCTACTGACATAGCATACACAGTCAGCTGACACCTTGCTATTACTCTAATATGACCTCCAACAATGTTTGCATACAGGTAACACATCTTGCTTACCTACAGGATAATGCAATGAGGCATTCTTTTATGATTCAGTGAACATGTTTACACAAATATTAGTATATATTTGCATTATGCTTGTAACTTGTCAAGACAGTGTCATCTGTTAAGTATGTCATATGTGTAATACTACTATGATTTGTACTATTACTAATGCACCGCACTGCTGACATGCAAGTAACTGCATTACAGAGAATATGTAATGGCATTTTAACTTTTGAATTCACTCAGCTTTGGTTGTTTTTACATATGCCTTGTAATGCTCTGAGGTGGTATTCCGTGTTAATATTACATGTCTGGTTAAGCATATCCAGAAATGCACCACGGCATTCCAGTGCTTTTTTTATGTCTCTACTGTGTAGGGGTGGATTAGCAAAATTGGTAATTGGCCTAGTAGACTCCTCTGTGGGGAATTAGTTTTTAAAAAAATGCATAATATACTCAGTATTACAAAGAAAACAAAGCATCTCTAATGTTTAATTTTGTCCACTTCTTTACCAGAAGAATTTTAACTTGCATTATTAAATATTGTAAAACAGTTAATCATAGTTTTGTCATTTTTCATGTTTTGCAGACAGCACTGACAAACAGGTCACACACAAATGTAAATTAAATTCTTTCTAAGGATGTCACAAACAAATTGTATTGCTCTGTAGCAGGATTGTTTGACACTTTCTGCATCCATTCATGACTGTTGAGTCACATTTGCCTCTTATATCAATCCCATGAAGAGCTGACATCATTTGTGAAGTTTACTCAACAAGTGATGATTGAACATAGATTACCAGGTCATTCTTCTGTGTCACAAGCGCATAACATACACACACACACACACACACACACACACACACACACACACACACACACACACACACACACACAGTTTAGCATTGACAATCTACCTAGTGCATGTCTTCAGGACATGCCAGGAAACAGGAGAATGTAAGGAAAACAAATGCAATTAGAAAGAAGATATGCACACTCCAAACAGACAGCACCTAATCTGAGCATAAGCTCACTAAATTAATATCAATTCAACCAGTGCTTTATCTGCATTTTAAGTAATGACACTGATATGCATATAACTGTCCATATTAATCACATATTCTAGAAACAGTAAATCTTTCTACACTGTATATGATTCATAACTGTCAAATTAGCTTACCAATATGCAGTTATATTATACATCAAATATAATATTGATAGAAAAAATGTGGAACTGTCCTATGGTTTTCTATATGAAACGTACCAAGAAAACCAAGAAATTAGCGTAAAGGTCTTTGTATAAAAAATATAAAAAAAAAACAAATGCAACAACAACAACAAAACTGTAACGCTGCACAGAGCCCCTTATTGAAGTACACCATATATAAAAAAATATTCCAGATTGAATGTTTTTATCCCTCTAACTTGCTACTTCATCGGAATCTAAAGAACAGCAATTATGTCACTTCCTGTTGTATGAGACGCATCATTAATCACCAACTTCAATAAAGAAACAGAAACAAATCAACAATAAATACACAAGTATTGATTAAAAAAGGTGTTGGACCTAATTAATAAAACACTATTAAAAATAAATGTAAAAATGTTCATGGTGGTCAATAATACAAAAAATACAAAGTTATAATAACTTTATGGTAGGGAGATCACATATATTTACTTGTTTTGTATCACGTGATTGGTTTTATGGATATTATTACATTATTTTCTTGGTTTGTTGGTTAAGGACAATCCTGCTCAATGATCAACTGATATTTTTTAGTTTGACTGTTGGTTTGTTATTCCTTATTGTATTACTGTTATTCATTATTAATCATCTGCATACTTATGCATTTTTGTATTATTGACTATCCAGAACATTTTAAATGTATTTTTAAAAGTGTTTTATTAATTAGGTAAACACTTTTTTAATTGATGTGTGTGTATTTACTGTTGATTTTTTAGTGTTTCTTTAATGGAGTTATTTTTTAAGGGTGCTTCCCATGTATAAGGAAGTGATGTAA
>NC_056725.1:322291144-322388644 GCF_019279795.1 Protopterus annectens
TACCTACATTAGTCACAATGGGGCACTATTCCACAAACTGTACAACATGGTTCACCTGTAGGTAATGCAGCACGCTACAAGAGACACAATGGTAATGTTCTAGTATCCCTTGTCTATCATAGCTCACATTATCTGTAAGGGAGCCTCCAATCCTATTTGCAGGGGTACAGTAGTTTCAAAGATTGCACTCCGTAATGGGTGATCACATAACCAACATGTACAGAGCATACAAGTGCATATGGTAATTTTTGTCACTATCCACTGCCTGTACTGTCATGCAATGTCTGTCATACACAAAGGGATCATTAGCATTCTAAAATGTGCACAATGATTCAGCAGAGCAATCAGTGCTTTCTGTAAATCATGCATTACTTACAGAAAGATCAGTAGTTATACTGGTCTGTAACATTTCTGTAGTTACTGAAACACAATACGTTGGCAGCTTAGTTTTTCTTCTTTGTCTGCACTTCTGACAGTTTTAACAATAATGTACTGAATCCTCCATAATATGTGGCAGCTGCATTTCTTTTCAGGTCACCTGAATTGTCCTTTGAAATATTTGTATAAACAGCATGTGGGGATAGGCTTTGCCATGCATGTGCACACACACACACACACACACACACACACACACACACACACACACACACACACACACACACACACACACACACACACACACACACACACACAAACACACACACACACACACATACAAGCAGATATATGCACATGCGTGCATGTACTTACACACACACAAAGACAACACACAGTGACCCTGTATGAGATTACATGTATAATCAATGAAAAATGAGAATGTATACAGATATAAATCTGAGTCAATGTTTAGGGGGTATCTGTGCTTGTTTAATGAGCAGAGTATATGTCTGTAAATTTGCTTGTAACAATATACCTCAGTGAGCATACTCTAGAAATGTTTCCCACAGCATAGGACTGTAAACACAGAATATCCAAAGCAAAATATCAGTCCCTTGCCTAAACCACTGTCTCACCATTCTATCTTGTAGATAAGCCTGCTAACCTCAATATAGATAAAATGCACAGGCAGAGGTTATGCATGTTAGAAAATATACCACATTTTCTTCTTACCTCATGTGACCTGCGCATTTTATGAAGATGTAGTAGGTATTTTGCATAGGGCGGCCGCAGTGGTGCAGCGGTTAGCACTGTCGCCTCACAACAAGAGATTCTACAGTTCAATCCTCGGATGGGGTGCCTTCTGTGTGGAGTCTGCATGTCCTCCCAGTGGCTGCATGGGTTTGCTCCGGGTGCTCCGGCTTCCTCCTACATCCCAAAGACATGCTGTAGGTGGATTGGACACACTAAATCAGCCCTAGGTGTGAGTGAGTACATGTGTGTGTGTGCCTTCTTTGGAAGGTTGGGCACCAGGATGGCAACTTGACACTGTAAAACTCCACTGCCAATCATGAGCAGACAGGTGGTCTGCTGTGGTGACCCCTAACTGGGAAAAGAAGTAGTAGGTATTTTGCATGACATTATCTTTCTCTAAGATGCTGTCACTCTTTCTTTATGCTGTGGTATGCCATGACACTGATAATAACACACAAGTTTCTCATCCATACAGTCTCCATGATGGGAGGATTTTGGTGTGCAACAGGTTTTTACAGTCCCGACACATGTACAAAGTACTGTTGAATGAGATATTCACCATAATAGTTCTAAAATGAGATTGCAAGACAGGGATCCTCATTCAACATAACTGATAGTGTGCATGTTTAGAATATTGCAGGACATTCACAGTTTAATAGTTATACTGCCTTGCTTTTGAGAAATCGTTTTAATATGTATTTCTTATAATTCATAGCAAGCACACCATTATTTACAATGTGACTTTCTTGTTTGAAGGCACTCTGTAGAGGGCGGTCCCCCCATTTAGCCTGAATGTAAGATTCAACAATGTTGCTTATACACTGAAAATAAATGGTTAGATTATAATGACAGCTTGTAAACAGTATAATTGTTCTTTTTCTATAAGAGGTAATAATAAGTCATTATAGTGTTGCATGGTAACATCTTGCTGTTTAAAAAAGGAAAAGAAAAAAGTATTTGTAGTTTACAAGCCATCATTAAGCAATTGCGAGTAGAATTCTTTATAATAGAATGGGTATGTAGTAGTCAGGGCACTGGACATCATTGCTACAGCTCTGTAGATAGAACTGTTATATATTACATTACGGAGTCTTTGGCACATGTCACACATGCCATTATTATATGGGGCCCCTCTCATAACTAACCTATCCTCCTCTATCACCTCTAGACTAGAAAACTACTACAAAAAAAATCTCTAAATTTGCCATCAAATCCTAAACTTCTACCCATCATTGCCTTACCCTACGATCCCTAAATTGGCTTGAACCCCCAAACTACTTAGACTTCCTCCTACTCACCACTGCACACAGACTTGTATTTCACCCAACAAAATGTCCAGCTCTAACAAATATCCATCCTCCTTACACGCCCAACAGAACTGTCAGATCTGAACATCAAAACTTAATTGCTATCCACAAACCCAAACGTCCAGCTGGCCAGCTTCTCCTCTCTGTCTCACTAGGCAAAAAATGGAATTCTCTTCCTTCCTCTCTAAGAACCATACCAAACTCAGAAAACTTCAAAACCCAGCTTTTCAAACACCTGTCCACAAAATGGAAATATACCTGCCTTCACCCCATCTAATCATTCCAAGTATATGCCCTCAGGGGTTCTGTCTCAGGTTCTTAAGCTCTCTATAATCTCCCATAGCTATTTTCCTATGAGTGTATCCAAGCTCTCTGCATCTCTTATAGCTACTTATCACACGACTCAACTTTGTAAATATCGTGAATGGCTTCTTAGTTTAAAAGTGTGCATGTAAAGTGCATCCACATTTACTTAAATGTATGTATGCAAAATGTTTTCACACCTAATACAAAAGATGTTTGCTCAAATGAAACTGTATAACCCATAAGACCACCCACAATGAATTTTGTTGACTATGCGTGTCATTGAATGTACTTATTTGTAACTCTACTGTATAATCTATGTTTTACACTTTTGTATCTTTGTATCTAAACTGTATAATGTATCTTGGAGCTTTTCTCCCTGGGCCTCCACTGAAAATGGTCGTTTTGGCTCAGTGGACTTCCCCAGTAATCAAACTGGAAATAAATAAAATATGCACACATGCACAAAATATGCACAAAATAGGCACACATACACGCACACACACACACACACACACACACACACACACACACACACACACACACACATACACACACAGTCAAGCACAGAAATATTTTCTTCCTCTACCAGTGTGTGTGTGTGGGTGTGTGTGTGTGTGTGTGTGTGTGTGTGTGTGTGTGTGTGTGTGTGTGTGTGTGTGTGTATGAATTAATACTCGAAGACTGACATTTCAGAATGTTGACTCCTAAAAGGTTAAGACCATGTGGTTGACTTTCTCAAATGTCAAACAAACAGAAAATACTGACAACTGTATTTTTGCAGGGGAATAAATGTCCCTAAATTCCCTGCTAATTCTATATACAGTGGGTAATAGGGCAAATTCCCTGATCCCTACCTTACCCTAATCTCTGCAAGGACAGTCTTTCTGCCCTACTAAACATCTGACATTTCAGAAAGATGACCATATTGTCTCAACATTTTAGGGGTCAACATTCTATAATGTTGATTGATCTATTAGAAATACAAACACACACACACACACACACTATATATATATATATATATATATATATATATATATATATATATATATATATAAATATATAAACACACAGACTTATGTTAACATAAAACATAATGATATACCACAGATAAATGATTTGATTAAAAACAAGCATATTGTCTTATGTGTAGGTATTTGTAATCTACACTGATACTGTATCATCAAAAATATTTATTTATTTTTGTTTTATGTATTTACTTTCTTACTATATCATCAAGCATTTATGTACATTCTTGATATATTAACAAATATCTAGCAATCACCAAAGCCCACAGCATTAATACAGCTTACAAACAATGGAGTCAAAATTTCAAATGCTGCTCACAAAATATACTTACACGCTATATGCAAACACAGACTGAATCTACAGTCTAAAAAAGTCATAACCTCACACACTAAACATGTAAATAACACAAAATGCCCTCCAAAACAACACTGTCTATTAAATATAACCCCTGGAAGCTAACATCATTGCTCTTAAATAAAAAAGTGTTTTTTTTCAGTATTTGTTTATTAAAGCATTATAAGGAATTAAATTGTTGCAATCATTATCTAGCCTTCTGAAACAAGAAGGTAGAAGTCTACAGTAAGGAGTAAAATATTCTCGCATTGATTGATTTTCTTACTTAGTGGAAATAAATGCACATGTATTTATTAAAACATCAGCTCATAGGATAAACAGAATGCAGTATTGGTTATCATCTGTAATCATTTACATTTTTTCTGTTTCCAGCAACCCTCTAATAATGAAGGAATGTTGATTTGCTGGGAATAATCATTTTATTTTATGAACACCCAACTCAAGACAGAAAGGTAAAAAACACTCAAAATGCGTTCATTGGCAGGGGGCAAGCCCGTTTCGGTCTTGACATGGAAGTAAGTCCAGCAACCTGGAAATATATATATATATATATATATATACATGGGTCCCCTTCACATGGTCGAAATTGGTCGAAATTTCATAAAGCCGAAGACCATATGGCTGAGACCATATGATTGACTTTTGAAATATCAACCATGCAGAGTAGGCATCTCCGTACAGTGTGGAATGGGAAGATTAGTGCAATTTTGGAGATGGTATATTTAAATTCGGTGGGTGGGTGCAGTGGGGGCTTGCCCCTCTGCTAGCAACGTGAAGGTTAGTGTTTTTTTTTTTTTTTATCATGATCAAAATTTCAAAAGTCAGTCATATGGTCTTGGCCATATGGTATTTGCCTTTGTGAGATTAAGAAAATGTATAGTACTCCCACCTTCTTCTCCTCCTTCTTCTCTTTCAGCTGTTCTGGTTAGGGGTCGCCACAGCGGATCATCTGTTTCCATTTCTTCCTGTCCTCTGTATCTTGCTCTGTCACACCAACCACCTGCATGTCCTCTCTCACCACATCTGTAAACCTTAACTCAGGCCGTCCTCTTTTCCTCTTACCTGGCAGCTCCATCCTTAGCATCCTTTACATAGTATACCCAGCATCCCTCCTCAGCACATGTCCAAACCAATGCAATCTCACCTCTCTGGCTTTGTCTCCAAACCATCCAACCTGAGCTGACCCTCTAATATACTGATTCCTAATCTGTCCATCCTTGTCACACCCAGTGCAAATCTTAACATCTTTAACTCTACCACATTTAGCTCTGACTCTTGCCTTTTTGTCAGTGCCACCTTCTCCAACCCATATAACATAGCTGGTCTCACTACCCTCATGTCGACTTTCCCTTTCACTCTTGCTGGTACCCGTCTGTCACAAATCACTCCTGCCACTGTTCTCCACCCACTCTTCCCTGTCTGTACTCTCTTCTTCACCTCTCTTCCACATTCACCATTACTCTGAACTGTTGATCCCAAGTACTTAAACTCATCCACCTTCATCACCTCTACTCATTGTATCCTCACCATTCCTCTGTCCTCCCTCTCATTCACACACATATATTATGTTTTAGTCCTGCTGACCTTCATTCCTCTTCTCTCCAGAGCATATCTCCATCTCTCCAGGGTCTCGTCCACCTGTTCCCTACTCTCACTACAGATCACAATGTCATCTGCAAATACCATAGTCCACGGGGCCTCCTGTCTGATCTCATCTGTCAACCTGTCCATCAACACTGCAAATAAGAAAGGACTCAGAGCTGATCCTTGATGTAATCCCACCTCCACCTTAAATGCATCCATCACTCCTACCGCAGACCTCACCACTGTCACACTACCCTCATACAAATCCTGTAGCACTCTTGCATATGTCTCTGCCACTCCCAACTTCCTCATACAATGTCACAACTGCTCTCTAGGCACCCTGTCATATGCTTTCTCGAAGTCCACAAAGACACAATGCAACTCCTTCTGACCCTCTCTATATTTCTCCATCAATGCATCTGTAGTGCTCTTTCCTGGCATGAAACCATACTGCTGATAATTAATCATTACCTCCCTTCTTAAACTAGCTTCCATTACTCTCTCCCATAACTTCAAGCTGTGACTGATCAGTTTTATCCCTCTGTAGTTATTACAGCTCTGCACGTCACCCTTATTCTTAAAGATAGTTACCAAAACACCTTTTCTCCACTCCTCAGGCATCCTCTGACTTTCCAAGACGTCATTAAACAATCTGGTTAAAAACTCCACTGCCATTTCTCCTCAGCACCTACATGCTTCCACTGGTATGTCACCTAGGCCAACAGCCTTTCCATTCTTCATTCTTTTCATAGCTGTCCTTACTTCCTCCTTGCTAATCTGTTTCACTTCCTGATTCACTATCCCCACATCATCCAACCTTCTCTCTCTCTTATTCTCTTCATTCATCAGCCCTTCAAAGTACTATTTCCATCTGCTCAACTCACACTCCTCGCTTGTGAGTATGTTTCCCTCACTATCCTTTATCACCCTTACATGCTGCACATCTTTCCCAGCTCTGTCCCTCTGTCTAACCAATCGGTACAGGTCATTTTCTTCCTCTTTAATGTCCAACCTTTCATACAACTCTCCATATGCCTTATTCTTAGCCTTCGCCACCTCTCTCTTTGCCATGCGCCTCATCACCTTATACTCCTGTCTACTTTCTTCATTTCTCTGACAATCCCACTTCTTCTTCACCAGCCTCTTCCTCTGTATACTCTCCTGTACTTCCTCATTCCACCACCAGGTCTCCTTGACCTCCTTCCTCTGTCCAGATGTCACACCAAGCACCTTTCTAGCTGTCTCCCTTACCAGCTCTGCTGTAGTTACCCAGATATTCAGTAACTCTTCACTGCCCCCCCCTCCCAGTGCCTGTCTTAACTCTTCCCTGAACTCCACCTCACAATCACACCTTTTTCAACTTTCACCATTTGTTCCTTGGCACTGCTCTCGCACTCCTCCTCCTTCTCTTGATCACCAGCATCATCCTACAGACCACCATTCTATGCTGTCTAACTACACTTTCTCCTTTCACCACTTTACAGTCACCAATCTCCTTCAGACTGGCCCTCCTGAATTAGATATAATCCACCTGTATGCATCTTCCTCCACTCTTGTATGTCACCCTATGCTCCTCCTTCTTCTTAAAATATGTATTCATCACAGCCATGTCCATCCTTTTCACAAACTCTATCACCTGACCTTCTGCATACCTCTTCTTAACACCATACCTACCCATAAATTCCTCACCCCCTCTGTTCCCTTCACCAACATGCCCATTGAAATCCACTCCAATCACCAGTCTCTCACCCTTAAGTGCACTCACCAGCACTTCATCCAACTCACTCCAAAGTTTTTCTTTCTCATCCATCATACACCCAACTTGTGGAATGTATGCACTAACAACATTCATCATTACACCATCAATTTCCAGCTTTATAAACATCACTCAATCTGACACTCTTTTCACCTCCAAAATACTCTTGGCATACTGTTCCTTCAGGATAATCCCTACCCTATTTCTCCTGCCATCCACACCATGACAGAACAATTTAAACCCACCTCCTGTACACCTGGCCTTAATGCCCTTCCATCTGGTCACTTCCACACACAATATATCAACCTTCCTTCTCTCCATCATATCAGCTAGCTCTCTCCCTACACCAGTCATACTGCCAACATTCAGAGTTCCTACCCTCACTGCTACACTCCTAACCTTCCTCCTCAATTCCTGCCTTCGGGCATGCCTTCCCCCTCTTCTTCTCCTTCAGCCAACAGTAGCCCAATTTCCGTCAGCACCCTGTTGGCTAACAGTATTGGAAGCAGTTGTTTTTAACCCGGGCCTCGACTGATCTGGTATAGAAATCTGTATTGTTGTCCACATATGTCATTTGGCAGAGGTTTTACACCAGATGCCCTTCCTGATGTAACCCTCCCCATTTATCCAGGCTTTATCATTTTATTAATAGTAGACCCTTATATATATATATATATATATATATATATATATATATATATATATATATTTTTTTATATACATATATATATATATATATATATGTGTGTGTGTGTGTGCGTGTGTTTGTGTGTGTGTGTGTACAGGGTTATGCAGTCTAGAGAAAAGGCAGAAAGTACCCTGTAATTCATTAAAACAACTGAACAAACTTCTAATTATAATGATGTGAATGTACCTAACTAAGGGTAGAGAAACAGTAGGCTTACCAATAAAATGTAGTTCAAAATTTTGCAAATTCTAATTGGAAACATGAAAATATTAACTTGTGAGCTATGCAGGATAACAATCTACCTGTTGGCTGATAATAATAAAAGAGAATAAATTATCGTATGTGTGCTCTTACACTGACGTCATTGGTGTGGACAGGTCAAGAGAGGTCACATGACCATGTGCTTTATAATAAAGGAGGAAGCGAGGGATGTTCCGCTCTTCCATTTTTAACCAGATTGATTGCCTTCACATGTGTTTATTTTCCTCTGTAATGTATGTCTAACCCAACTTTCTTACCCTTAGGATGATACCGCCAACAGGTTGTGGGCCCAGGAGGGAAGTAGGAAGCCGATGGCATAGACTATGTTTCGACCGAGATAAGAAGGATTACGAGTTGTGGGAGACAGAGTTTCTGGGACACCTGAGTTTGCTAAGGCTGAAAGACGCCATTTTGTGAAATGTGCAACAGGATGCAGAGGATGATGAGAATGAGGATGAAGGCGATGACGATGCTGAGAGAAATGAGGAGGCATATGCAGAACTAATACAGTTATTAGGAGACAAAAGTTTGTCCCTCGTCATGAGAGAAGGCGCAGATGACAGTAGAGAAGTGCTTCAGATCCTGAGAGACCATTATGCCAGGAAAGGGAAGCCACGGGTAATTAGCCTATACACCGAATTAACAAGCCTCCAGAAGGCCACCAGTAAAAGTGTCACAGACTATGTTATTAGAGCTGAGACGGCCATTATGGCACTTAGAAATGCTGGGGAGAAGCTTGGTGATGGATTACTAATTGCGATGATTCTGAAAGAGTTGCCTGAAACTTTTAAACCATTTGCAGTCCACATCACTCAAGATGATGATAAGTTGAGCTTTGGTGAGTTAAAAACAAGGTTGAGAAGCTATGAACATACCGAGAAATTTAATGCTAATGTAAGTAATGATAATGTGATGAAAGCAAGTGGCCTTGGGGAAAGAGTAAAAGCAGAGATTATACGCTATAGCTGTGGCCAAAAGGGACACAAGGCACGAGAATGCTAGAGAGAATATAAAAATATAATATAAAGGCCAGAGACAGTGGTGTAGTTTGTGTAAAAACTCTAGCCACAGGGACAGTAACTGTAGATGAAAGAAGAAAGACAATGTGAAACAAGCAACTGATGCGGATGATCACACATTTGTCTTCAGAATAACTGAGCATCAAATTTGTAAATTAAAGCAGAAGGGATTAATGGTGGATGCTGGCACCACGTCACACATAATTATCGACCTGAAAAAGTTTAAATGCTTTGATGCAACTTTCCAACTGGAGGAACACATTGTGGAATTAGCTGATGGAACGAGAACCTGTGGAGCTGCACAGAAGAGAGGTAATGCAGAGGTATGGTTGCTAAACACAGAGGGGCACAAAGTAAAGGTGATGATGGCTCGGGTGCTGTATATATCCCAACGTATCCACAAAGCATTTTTTCTGTTAAGCCAGCAACATCCAAAGGGGCCTCGATCAACTTTAAACAAGGCCGGGACCAACTCATCTACAAAAATGGCACCAGGTTTGACATAATTAAGTGTGATAGACTCTATTATTTAGACACATATAAAAACGGCACCAGGTTTGACATAATTGAGTGTGATAGACTCTATTATTTAGACACATATAAAAACGGCACCAGGTTTGACATAATTGAGTGTGATAGACTCTATTATTTAGACACATATAAAAACGGAACCAGGTTTGACATAATTGAGTGTGATAGACTCTATTATTTAGACACATATTATGAAGAAAATGATAGTGAAATACATTACGATGCATCTCAGAGCTGTTATGACATTCAAGCATTTTATAAAATGCTTGGTCACTGTAATTTCAAAGATGTGTCAAAATTAGAAAAAGTGTTAAAAGGAATGAAAATTAAAGGAAAAGTTGAGAGACCTAACCTAGATTGTGAAACCTGTACGCAAGGGAAATTTGTACAGAGCAGAAACAGAGAATCAGATGCAAGAGCAAAAGTTGTGTTTGAACTAGTCCATACTGATTTGGCAGGCCCAATTGAGCCAGCAGCAAAAGATGGCTTTAAGTACACTTTAGCATTTACTGATGACTACTCAGATGTAAAATTTGTCTACTTTCTGAAAATCCAAGAGTGATACAGTCAAGACAATTGAAAAGTTTATTGCAGATTCAGCCCCTTATGGGAAGGTAAAATGTTTCAGATCAGATAATGGCACTGAGTTCATATCAAAGATTTTCAGTCACTATTGAGTAAAAATGTTATAAGACACGAAATGTCCACACCTTACTCACCCCATCAGAATGGGACAGCAGAGAGAAACTGGAGAACACTGTTCAAAATGGCAAGGTGTATGTTGATAGAGAGTGACTTACCTAAAGAGTTGTGGACATATGCAGTAATGACTGCTGCTTTTATTCGCAACAGATGTTATAACATGCGTGTGGGGCAGACCCCATTCTTCATGCTAACAGGAAAGAAACCTTATCTTTCAAGGATAAGATAATTTGGATCAGTGTGTTATGCATACAGACAAGATAAAAAGAAGTTAGACCCAAGATGTGATAAGGGGATTTTTGTCGGATATGATAAAAACAGTCCATCATATCTGGTCTATTATCCTGACACAGGAAGGGTCCTTAGACACAGGTTAGTCAAGTTCTTTACTAAGAATGTAGCTGAATACCAAATTCAGACAGACCCAAAAGTGATGGATGAATATCTTAATACCAGAAGAAGTGTGCATGTCAACTCAGAATCAAAAGTTGACAGTCAAGACACAAAAATAAGGCAAGAAGAGGAAAGGCAGGATACACACTACTCTAAAAGAGAGAGAAAACCACCTGCATACTTGAAGGACTATGAGTGTAAAGTTAAAAACGACGATTATGTGACAGTCAATGTTGACTATTGTTACCGATTAATATGCAACACACCGCAGAGCTTTAAAGAAGCCATGACTTCGTCTAATTCGGAAAAGTGGGTCAAAGCCATGAAGGAGGAACTTAAGTCTTGAAAGGAAAACAACACATTTACACTCACCACACTGCCAGAAGATAAAAATGTAGTGGGGGGTAGGTGGGTTTTCACTGTAAAAGACAATGCAGATAATACTGAGACTTACAAAGCTAGATATGTAGCTAAAGGCTACAGTCAAGTCGCTGGTCTAGATTATAATAAAACATTTGCACCAACTGCGAGTATGACATCTGTACGCAGTCTAATGCAGATAGCCGCTCAGTACGATTTAGAATTGCACCAGATGGATGTACAAACGGCCTATTTACATGCTCCTATTGACTGTGAGGTGTATATGGAGCAACCTGAAGGTTTTGAAAAGAAATCAAATAACGATGAAAAATTGGTTTGTAAACTGAATAAGTCATTATATGGATTGAAACAATCAGGGCGTAACTGGAACAAAATGTTGCACGATTATCTTTGTGAAAATAGTTTTATCCAAAACCCCGCAGACCATTGTGTATACACTAGACAAGCTGAAAATGAGAAAACAGTTCTAATTATATGGGCTGACAATTTCATTATAGCAGCTAGTGACAATGAATCACTAATCGATGTAAAGGAAATGCTCAAGGCTAAATTTAAAATGAAAGATCTGGGAAAGCTAAAACGTTTTCTAGACATTGACTTTACCCAGAATAGTGGTGAAGTAAAGATGAACCAAAAGAGGTACATCACGAAAATTCCTGAGAAATTTGATATGTCTAATTGTAACTTAAGAAGTACCTCTTCGAAACAAACAACAAACTTTGAATGTGACAGTGAATCTACAGATCCAAGAAAATATAGTGAGCTTGTGGGTAGTTTGATATATGTTATGACAAGCAAGAGACCTGATCTTAGCTGGATTGTAAGTAAACTTTCACAATATTTGCCACAACCGAGTGAATCTCATTTAACGCTAGCTAAACATGTGTTAAGATACTTAAAAGGTACATTGGACAGAGAGTTGTGTTATAAGAAAAGTGAAGGGAAACTTCAGCTTATAGCATACAGTGATGCAGATTGGGCAACAGATCAAAACGATAGACATAGTACAACAGGTTATTGTTTTAGCCTCAATAGAGACAGGCCTATTATTTCATGGAAATCAAAGAAGGAACAAACAGTAGCTTTATCTACATGTGAGGCAGAGTACATGGCATTAGCAGCAACAAAAAACCACAGTTGAGCAAAAACCTTTATACAAAACTGTTTTGCATAAAGGTTTTTGCCCAACTGTGGTTTTTCGTTGGATAATTATTCAGCTATCGTTGGTTTGAGATTAGCAACAACAATACGGGAGAGTCTGTACCTTGTGCAGCTGTTGAGTGGAATGGATGAAGAGTGCAAGTATGTGCCAGTAACAATATTTGAGGACAATCAAGGAGCAATCGCTTTGTCGAAGAATCCAGTAAGCCGACAGAGATGTAAACATGCTGGCATTAAGTTATCATTTTTTCAGGTCACATTAAGTTATCATTTTTTCAGGTCAGCACTTAATGATGACAAACTAAGTATTGAATATTGCCCGACAAAGGACATGGTTGCAGATATTTTTACTAAACCTGCTACGAAATCGAAGATTGAAAAGTTCATGTATTACGTATTTGGAATGTGAAGGAAAAGTTATCCAAAAAAATGTATTTGTATACATCATAAGAGCAAGTGGTGGTGTTGGCTGATAATAAAAGTGAGTGAATGATCGTATGTGTGCTACTACACTGACGTTGCTGGTAATGACAGGTCAAGAGAGGTCACATGACCATGTGATTTATAATAAAGGAAGAAGCGAGGGTTGTTCCTCTCTTCCATTTTTAACCAGATTGATTGCCTTCATGTGTGTTTATTTTTCCTCTGTAATGTATGTCTAACTCGACTTTCTTACCCTAAAGATGAGACCGCCAACACTACCCCTTTCTTTTTCCTTATCACTAGGAACTCACAGCTCCATTCTTAAGATTTACCAATGTGATGTATGCTTCTAAAAAGAATAACAATCTTTATACAGCATTTGACAAAATATCAACCCATTAAAAATGAGTCATTCACAAGAATTTGTTTCACCTAATTTCATTTCAAAGGGGGTGAAAAAGCTTCTGTTTCTAATCTCTGCATGATATATACAGAAAGCTCCTGCCCTTAGATTATTTAAGGCTAGTTTCTTAGTCTTTTTCTGGTCATTAATGTAGTCATTTACAGCATCCAATCGTGTTACAGTGATTGCAAAGATGACATCCACCTGCACAATGAACGAGTGGTATCTACAAACATTAAAATAAAATAAATGAAAATAAAAAAAGAAAAAAGAAAAAGATATTGAATGCACCATTATCAACTTTTACTGTAGTGGTATTTAGTAAATGAATCTGTCCCTGTTCAGGAAGTATATAACACAAGAAAAGCCTGTAGAAGAATCACCATATATCAAGAAGTAAAACAATTCAGTTCAGCACAGCTCCATCAGTCTAGACTCAGACTTCATTTGCTACTGTCATACTAAAGCACCATCCGAGTTAATTTTCTTAACATGCTTCATGTATCCCATGGAAAAGGAGTTACAGCACAGACTAGGCCACAGTGAAACAAAAAAAAAATGCTTCATGGACTGATACTGCGAATGAGATGACACAATGGAAAGAGGATAAATCTCATTTGAGGAGAACTGCAGATCTGCAGAAAGATAGATAGAGGTAAATTAACCCATTACTCATCGCTTATATCTCTACTTTTTTTTTTTAAATCTAGCAAACATTAACAGAGTAATGGAGCAGAAGCAGTGCCTTATCAAGATCACCAAGAGAACAGCAGTTTTTTTTTAAATCAAGAGATGACGTTAAGCACTGTTTAAAACAATAAAAATAAGACTACTTTTTGAATTCAGTGGACAAGCTATGAAAAAAATCATGGATAATGGCTTATAGAGCATAGGCACTTGCATTATTAAAGGTCAGTATTTACGAATATTAATGGAATGAAAGGAAATTGAGCAGAATGCTAATAACGAAAAATGTGCTGTTGTCTGCCAACTGATGACATATAAATGCATGCAGCATGTTACAGACGTATATCACATATGTCATAGTACTTTGCATGTTCATTTTTTAAGTATGCAGTGTATTAAGTTCTGATTTTTTCCTCTGGAGTGGAGTTTTGTTGAATAATGATACAATTAGAGTAACACTAAATGTGTGATGATTAAGTAATTGACAAAATATCAATGTTTTCAGTGTGTTTGTGTATATATAAATATATATGTGTGTGTGTGTGTGTGTGTGTGTGTGTGTGTGTGTGTGTGTGTGTGTGTGTGTGTGTGTGTGTGGGTGTGTGTGTTTGTACTTATACATAGGTATATATAAATAAATATATATATATAAATATATATATATATATATATATATAAATATATATATATATATATATATATATATATAAATATATATATATATATATATATATATATATAAATATATACATATATAAATATATACATATATAAATATATAAATATATACATATATGAATATATAAATATATAAATATATATATATATATATATATATATATATATAAATATATAAATATATACACATATAAACATATAAATATATACATATATAAATATATAAATATATACATATATACATATATACATATATAAATATATAAATATATGTGTGTGTGTGTGTGTGTGTGTGTGTGTGTGTGTGTGTGTGTGTTTGTACACATACATATGTATATACAAATATATATATATATATATATATATATATATATATATATATATATATATATATATATATATATATGTTTAGAGAGAGAGAGTTTAAAATGGCTTTAGTAATTGTAATAATTTTGAATCCCTAAATCATGCAACCAGAAGGCTACAAGATTAGAATACCAATACCTGCTTGTTTTAATATCTAGACTTGACCCCCCCTTTTCTGGATCCATGTTAGCACTTGTTTCTTTGTCCACACAGGTCAGAAGATTTGATGTTCGACATTGTTTGAACAAGTAGGGATCAGTATTCTTGTCTTGCAACCTTATGGCCGTGTAATTTAGTGATTCAAATCTGTTACAATTGCTAAAATCATAATAATCCTCTCTCATACAAACACACTCACACACACACACACACACACACACACACACACACACACACACGCACACACACACGCACACACACACGCACACACACACACGCACACACACACGCACACACACACACACACACACGCACACACAGACACGCGCACACACACACACGCACACAGACACACACACATCAGATATAGTTGCAGCATTCAGTTTTCACACATTTTGAAATGCATGAAGGTATTGCGTTTGAACTGTATTTAAGCTTTCTCTATACAAGCATGCTGCTCAGAGCAGTCCACTAAATGAAATCCAGTACACTGCAATAAAAAGATGAAATGACAAGCTACTATTAGCTGTGCACAAATTGCATGTGTTTCCAAATAAGCACTGCCTCAAGAATGTATATATTACTAACAGTTCTGAGAAATAAACATACAGGACTTTGAGTTTCTTTCAGTTTCTCTCATTTTCTGCACAGAACTGATGACAACAATGTGAGTTCTTAAATAAAGATATATATATATATCTATATATATATATATATATATATATATATATATATATATATATATATATTAGTACTGAACAATTTCTGATAGTCAGAAGCACTTACTGTCAATCCTCTTTAATACCATAAGACTCAAAAACACTACTAACATTAGGCAAATGTTGAAACGATGACTAGGTTTACAGCTCGATCTACTTACATACATTCTACTGCTTATAGATATAACAGCATCAGGTAAATATGTGGAAGAAAATTATGGATCAAGCCCTGCTTTATGAAGAAAAAATATTCCTAAAATGCACAAAATGCACCCTGTAACTAGGGCATATCTGGAAACCAATGTGGCCCTCTACAATGATATGGCCCACAGCACTATCTTTGCCTAATGGGGCTATACTCCCACATCTGGCCAATGCATCAACTACCAAGAAAAAAGAAAACCATTAAAATAATGTATAATCTTCTGATGTGTATCATCACTGATCAACATCGTTAATAAGTGAAGGAATGTAAAAAATTAAACCTTTACTCAGTATAAAATAGAAAGGACCACTTTGGTTTAGCAGGTATCTTGGTCTTCACCCAGCCATATTACTACATTGTAAATATTTGCATCTGAACATATTGCAAATGCTACTAAGTGATTATATGTTATTGCAGACACATGTTGCAGTTTATATTAACTCCAGTTACCAGAAATTTCTGATGGAAGAATAAGCTGGTTGTATAGGCCATATAAACCAAAATGTAAGCAGTATATAAAACCATGGCCTATAAGAGAGGAAGCTTAATTTTGGAAAACTGGGTTTCCTTGTTTCAGTAATTTCAAGCCAACTATTCAACATATTGCCATAGATAAGTTTAAAAACATATACTGATAGGATGTGTAAACCTTGTCCTTCAGTGCTTTTAATTAAATGAAAGCATTCCTTCCTAACATAAAAAAGGCAATATACACTGGTAAATAACAATTAAGTTAGGGTTCTCTTAGGAAATGATTAATTTCATTTGAGTTAACATTCTTGCAATCTATTTATTTCAGAGGCTTATTCAAAGGGGACACTAAGATGATGCACCCTGGTATTCCAACATTTCATAAATTATTTCTCATCAAACGCTGCGTCTTTCTGCTAACATGTCCTTGGTGATGTTATAATTAAATAAAGGGGTGATCCATCCTGCAATAAAGCCTTCCATTTAATTTTGTAGGTGAGTTCCACTTTTCATTTGTGAGGCTAGTATATGCAGTCCTGGATACTAGTTGACAATATGTTCCTTCAAGTCAATTAGCTGGGTAGTATTTCAACCAATAAATCTTTATGTACAGACTGATTGGTTGATATGAATTATCCTTAAGATTTCAAGCACAATGGCAGTTATACACAGATATAATTTTTTTATCTGGACGTAGGCCATTCAGTGAGAAATGCACTTTATTTTTATTTAAAATTTTGCCCCTCCATAACACACACACATGCATGCACACCCACACCCACCCACCTGCACACACACATACACACACACACACACACACACACACACACACACACACACACACACACACACACACACACACACACACACACACACACACACATATTTCCACCACTAATAATTAATCATTATTTAACCAATTTGTAACATGTTATGAAAGAGGCGAGATCTTCCCACATATATTTGATGGGATGGGTCCTTTATCTTTAAGGGAGATGGTCTTTTGGATTCTCTTACTGAGCTTGCTGCCCCCTGAAGGTTGATAATCTGAAAGTTATATACCATATCTGCCAGTGAGGATTAAGTTTTGTACTGTTAAGGAGAGAAATCCTGCTTGGGCTCAGGCAACTAATGACACAACAGGCATGGCCACATGGGGCTTTAACTACACAGCTCCTTCTGCTTAACATGTAGCAGTTTACCCATACCCACAGAATCATGCACAAGTCTAATACTGGAAGCTTCTGTGACAACGAGCAAAACCTAACATCCATCCTAGAAAGGAGAGGTGACACTGATCACTCAATCCTTTCTGTCTTTCTCCAGCAGCACATCAACTCAGGTAATCATTAATACTCTACTCTATGTCTGCTGAACATTCTATTAGTATTTTTATCTATAGATTTGTTTTTCTATATCACCCTCCCCTCCAGTTTGTCTCAGGCCATTGATTCACAATCAGTGACCATGAGACAAGGGTCACTGATCAGGGTGAGCAAAACTGCTGGAGTCATCGTGCAGTTAGGTATGAAGGCTTTTTTCCCATGTTCATCCACAGACCTTCACTTCTCCTGCAATAAACTGCTGATGCATATCATTTGCACTAAAAGCCCAGAGTGCTCATGGGATAGAGCTGGTATTATCATTCATCCTCTTCTTCCATTCAAAAACCAGTAAGAAGCCTTTTTTGATAATGACATCAAGGACATTTCTAGTTAAGTCCTAACTTTGCCTGTAGTAGCAAATTGTTTGTGTCTTTCGGCTTTACCCGGTTAGGTGTCGCCACAGCGGAACTCCAGTCTGCTAATGATTGGTAGTTGATTTTTACATGCCAAGTTACCAGCCCTGATGCACAACCTTCAACGAAGGTACACCCATTGACGCATGTCTCCACGCAGAACATGCTTTAGCTGAGAATCGAACCGGACAGTGTCTTACTGTGAGGCAACAATGCTACCGCAGCACCACTACCGCAGCAAATATGAGTTCTTAATTCATCGTGAGGGTTTCTTGTGCTCATGTCTGTACATGTGTGCTCCCATACTGAGCTACCCTCACTGACTCCTGAGTGTCTATACTGTGTCCCAGGTCATGTCTGTGCATGTGTGCTCCCATATCAAGCTACCCTAACTGACTTGAGAGTGTCTATACTGTGTTCCCGGTCATGTCTTTACATGTATGCTCCCATACCAAGCTACTCTTGCTGACTTGGAAGTGTCTATCCTGTGTCCCAGGCTTCTGTCCTCATCTTTATTGGCTGGCAAGCTACTGCTCAGTAGGGGCAAACAGCCAACTAGATGACCATTCTCTTGAAAAAAAGGGAGAGTCATCATTAGCTCCCTCATTGTCTGGCTCTTCCACACAAGAACCACTATAAAACTTGAATAACCTAGGTCTTCATCATAGCTTTAATTCTCTGTGCCATTAGGGTGTGATTCGTTTCTTTCCATCTAAAGCTGAAATGAATTTGTGGGGTAGGTACTGGAATGATTTCTGACTAATGTACAAATCCCATCTGTTTAACTGTGAATAATATTATCCTAAAAATGCTAAAGTACTTCCCATGGATGAAATTGCTTTTTAGATCTTAATTTCTACAGCAGGTGCTCTTTCAGAGAATTTCACAGGATACGCATTGCTCTGTGTCCTATTCAATTCCTCCTGGCTGGTATATTTGACATATCATTTAATAGGTTGAAATATTAATGTTTATAGAACTGAAGGAATTCTCTGTACTAGAACAGAAGAAAGTACTTTACACAAACAGCTTAACAGAACAGCATAGACAAGATATTTAACTTTACTGATTATTTTGCTGATTTACCCAAGATAAGTAAAACTGTGATTTTTTTTTTTCTTTTTTCTTGTTGTTTTTTTTTTTTTTTTTTTTTTTACATTTGGATGCTACATTTTCATAATTGATACATTAAACTGATATATTTTTGAATTTTTTGTTGTGACTGGGCTGACCAAAGAATTTGTAATTTTATTCTCACATTTGTAGGTATTTAAAATTTTACTGTTAGACATAATAACATGGTTCCAGGTTCTATAAAACCATTGAAGTATCAAGTCATGTTAAATTATTTATTTTATTTTATTTTATTTTATTTTACATTTGTTGACCGGGATAGTCCGACTGGATGCATGTCCATTTTCAGTGGAGGCCTGGGGAGAAAAGCTCTATGGAATAACAAATCATCATAACATGTCACATATTACAAATAACAAATAAAAATATATTATTTACAGAGATTAGATGGGCAGACAATACCAATTACATATAAAATATTTTCAGTGATTAGAATTTGATCACTACAGCTCATAGATTTTAAATAGATGGCAATGCAATAGGCTTTAACTTGTAGCCATGTTGGAAGTCATGTTGGATAAATAGCCTTTTAGGTAAGGATTTTTAGGAAATTTAGTACCTTGAGCTACTAAGAGGAGAACATTTCCCATCTACCTGAATTGTGTGAGGCAGAGGCAAGGACTTCAAAATTATGACTTTCCTGTTAACCTGATTCAAGTACTTACAAAAGGAAAACAAAGTCTAATTTTGGATAGCAATTTAAAATATGTTGACTGGGTTTTGAGGCATTCATTATTAAAGTAAAGTCACATAAATGCACTGCATGACCATTTCACGTAATGAACTGTTAAAAACTAAAGCAAAACAAAAAAAAAACAAGCACCTAATAGTGGTCCACTGGATTTTTTTGACTAAGTGCAAAATGTATGACAAGAACACATGATAAAGTGCCCTGCTAGACACCATACTAGCAGCAGTCTTCATTACAATGGATCATATGCACTTACTCTAAACCCTTAAATTTGAATAAAGGAAAAATAAACAATATTAATAATGTGTTCTTGCCTGGTGGATAACCGGACCTAGCTAAAGCTGTGCTCCCTTTTGCTAAGGCATCATTTACTCTCTGTTATTACAATTCCCTTCTGTGGAAAAGGGTACTCAAGAGTCTATTAAAGAATCCCAAGGAACTTTCTTGCCCTGAATCTCCCCCTGTGTTCTTGCCTGGGTGGATAACCGGACCTAGCTAAAGCTGTGCTCCCTTTTGCTAAGGCATCATTTACTCTCCGTTATTACAATTCCCTTCTGTGGAAAAGGGTACTCAAGAGTCTTCTAAAGAATCCCAAGGAAGTATGTGCATCTGCTGCTAAGTCATTACTGTACTTTTCTCTCTGCTAGCTGTTGTATGATACTTCCTGTCAGGAATGCCAGCAGCCTAACCCCCAGCTTAACCCCCCCTTAACTCTACCCCCTTGCTCCGCATACCCCTTCAGCTCCCTCGGTTACTCTACTTTCCTTCTCCTCCTAGACGTCTTAGCCCTAGTATTCCCACTCGAGGACATTCCCCTCTCCACTGACTTAAACACACTTTAACTCTCTTCTTCTGTTCCAATAGCTCTAACATATTCTTTGCCCACTTTCCCTACCTTATCTAGGCCCTCTCTTTTTACCCCTCTACCACTTGCCCTTTACAAACACTGCTCCACTGATAGTTCTCGCTGCTCTCCTCCCCTCCTGGGCTCTGCCCGCTCCGTTCGCCCTACGGGCTCAATCCACTCCCCTACCCTGCCCCCAAATTCCACCCGCCCCCAGCACCTCTACCTTTATCCTTCCTCAAACCACACCCACTACCATTCTACTCCAATCAGCATCCTACTATTTCAACACACCCTCTTTTCTTTCTCACCAAAACCAACCTTCACTCAACTCCCCATCAACATCCTACCTAACCAATCTATTCCATTTCCACTCCCAAACCACACCTCCTCCACATCTAATATAACACCCCACACTCTTTATACTACATTGTAGTAACTACGTTTTCCTTATTCATATTTTATCTCCTCTATACTACATACACACTCTTATACTACATTGTAGTAACTACTATTTCCTTTATTCATACTTTATCTCCTTCGTATTTCATACCCTACTATATACTCTCTTCCTAATAACTCTTCACAACATGCTCTCAAAGCAATCCTTCAGCTCCCTTTTACTACTCCATCTCCTCATCTTATCCTGTCTGCACTATCTCTCCCAGCCCACTATTTCCTTCCACTCTCAATCCTTCCATGTAACCAACCATCAGAACTCACCTCTCTCATACTCATACTCCCCTATCTCCCCCCATTTGTACTCCACAGAAAATCTCCTTCTTTTCCAATACAAACTTATCACCTCCCCAGCAATCTCCATTCCTATAACTACTAGCAAATTTCTCCACCTTACTTTAGAACCTGATCTTATTACATTACTGTCGTCTCATCTAAACAACTTCTTCCTTCATCCAATAATTGCTCTCATATCTGGTGATATACATCCCAACCCAGGTCCTACCACCTTAACCACCATAAACAAATCCTTGTTATTAACTTCCTTAAACTCCCAAAGTATAGTAAATAAAGTCCCAAACCTTCATGCTTGGCTCACACACAATAAACCTGACATCCTATCTATTTCTGAAACCTGGTTAAAACCACATATAAAGGACTCTGAAATAATTCCTGCAAACTACTCCATCATAAGAAAAGATAGGCCCCTCAAAAAAGGTGGAGGAGTAGCTCTCCTATACTCATCCTCCCTAATAGTCACCCCCTATAATAAACCTATTCCACACTTTAACAACGCTGAACTTCTCCTTAATCTTCTACAAATCAATAATCACAAACACATATGTCTTGCTTCCCTCTATATCCCCCCTGGGGATAATATTTCTACACTTGAACACATCCTTTCCTGGCTCTCCAGTAACATTAATAACAAAACCATAATCCTAGGAGATGTGAACATTAACTGGGCCAGCATTCAGTCTCCAACAAACTCCGTTAACATCAACCTCTACAATTTCTCTCAACTAATCAGTTCCATAACTTGCCCTGCTAAAAATCTCTCCAATGGAAGTATACTGGATTGTATCCTTGTCTCCCATCCGCACTATTTCTCCAACAGTGGCACTCTTCCTGATCCCCTTAGTGACCACATACCCATCTTCACCCACCGACTTCCCTCAATCTTGAACATTAACTGGGCCAGCATTCAGTCTCCAACAAACTCCGTTAACATCAACCTCTACAATTTCTCTCAACTAATCAGTTCCATAACGCGCCCTGCTAAAAATCTCTCCAATGGAAGTATACTGGATTGTATCCTTGTCTCCCATCCGCACTATTTCTCCAACAGTGGCACTCTTCCTGATCCCCTTAGTGACCACATACCCATCTTCACCCACCGACTTCCCTCAATCTTACAAAGAACCCATAACTATATTACTATTCGTGACCAAAAAAACTTCAACCCAACAACCTTAACGAACTCTTTACAGGCAATTAATTGGAATTGTTTAAAAACACTACCACTAGACATTGCAGTCTCCCACTTTAACTCAATATTTTTAAAATTATTAGACTCCCAGGCTCCCTTAAGGACAAAGAGAATAAAAATGAAATCAGCACCCTGGCTTTCCAAAAATACTCTTGCTATCATGAGACATAGAGATAAAGTCTGGGCACGCTACCAGAAAAACAAGACACCACTGCTCCTCAATGACTATAAAATGCTTCGAAATAAAGCAAAAAAACTCATCACTTCAGATCGACAAAACTACTTCTCTACACTCCAAAACCATAATAAAAACAACCCTCAGAAATTCTGGAAAGGCATCTCTAGTCTCCTACACCCTAGTAAACCAGATACTCCCTCCCCAGACTCAAATGCTCCTGAATTAGTTTTGGCCACTCAATTTAACTCCTTTTTTATTGACTCTATTTCCAAATTGACTTCTTCATTCTCCAACACCACCACACTCGCCAATACTCCCTCTCCCACCCCCACTCACACTCTATCTCTGACTACTACTACTCCCCATTCCCCATCTACTAAATCCTCTACCTCCTCCTCTACACAAACTTCTTCCTCATCTCTACCACCCCTAATTCCCCCTCTCCTGACTCCCCCCTATTCTCATTAAAACCCATACCCACATCTACTATAAAGAAACTCCTTCAGAAATTGAAGCCATGTACCAATGCTCCTGATAATATCCCTTCTTACTTTCTTAGTATAGCTGCAGAATCTCTTGCCTACCCCATTAGCATCTTAATAAACCGTTCCATACAAGAATCTACAGTACCTCAAATCTGGAAACAGGCCTTTATCATACCTCTACACAAAGGTGGTAACAATAACAATATAACAAATTTCCGCCCCATAGCTCTCCTGTCCCCTATCTCTAAGATCCTAGAAAAATGTGTCCAACTTCAACTCCTTCCATATCTCCTAGATAATCACCTTATAACTCCCACACAACATGGATTCAGACCAAACCATAGCACCATGACAGCCCTCCTCTCCTTCCTTGAAATTGTAAATAAAGCTCGAGATTCTGGCCAATTTGTTTCTACCCTACTTCTTGACCTCTCTAAAGCCTTTGATACTATATCACATAGCCTGCTTTTAGCTAAGCTCTCTGAACTTAATCTATCTCCCTCCTCCTTGAACTGGTTCTCTAGCTACCTATCTAACAGAAACCAAGCAGTAAAATGGAAGAAAGCCACCTCTTCATTTCTTAGGACTCCTACAGGAGTTCCACAAGGCTCCATACTGGGTCCCCTTCTCTTTAATATATTTATAAACAATTTCCACAAATCTATCCCACTCTCAAACATCATCCAATACGCAGATGATTCAACAATCATCTGTTCTGCCACTTCTATTGCTAAACTTCAAAAACTAACTCAAGATGCCTTCTCTACCACTGAGCTAAGTAACCATCTAGCTCTTAATGCTTCCAAGACCAAACTAATGATATTTACTCCTTCTAAAGTTACTTCTTTTGATATGAATACATTTTCAATCACTAGTCAAAACAACTCACCTCTAGAAATAGTGTCACAGACTAAGTTACTTGGGGTCCAAATTGACAACCAACTTAAATTTAACTCCCACCTACAACTAAATATCAAAAAAACCCATCAAAAACTAGGCATGCTTTACAGACAGAATCCCTACCTCACTCCTGCCACTAAAATCACTCTCTCTACTTCCTTCCTTATCCCCTCCCTTCTCTATGGTGCACCACTCCTAACTAATCTTCAGTCCTCTTTAAAAAAACAGCTTTCCTGCTGCTATAACAAAATCGCAAAATTCGCCACTAGCCATAAGTCCTCCACCCATCATTGTTCCACCCTCCAGAAACTTCAGTGGCTAGAACTTCCAAATCAACTAACCTACACCCAACTAACTCTAGCCCATAAGCTTATTCTCAACCCCTCCCTCTGTCCATCCCTTTCATCAGCCTTTAAAATGCACCAACCCAATAGAGTATTAAGGTCAAACAATCAAAACCTACTAGAAGTGCATAAACCTACACATCCCCCAGGCAAAAACCTTCTATCCTTCAGCCTAGCTCGACACTGGAACTCCCTACCACCATCCATTCGCACCACCATTAACCACTCTACCTTCAAAAAATCTCTTCACTCACATCTAACATCACAGTGGGAATGCTCTTGCTCCCACCCTACATAACTAACTCTGTCTTCTCACCTCCCCTGCTTCTTCCTGCTTCTACTCTACTCTTCCTATATAATGGTATAGAATGGACTAGACAAGCTTTTAGTTTACTTCCCCCACTATGCAACATCCTTTAGTATGACGTTGTGCTTCCCACAGTGTGAATGATTCCTCTCGAATTGTGTAATTGCTTTATTTGCTGTAATATTGTTGTATATCCTTATCAATCTGTATTAATTGTTGTATTTGGACTATTTTATTTTAAATATTTTCCTTTCTCATTTGTATAACTATCATTACTACCTGCTGTACCTATATTGCTACTGTTTCATGTATATTTTTGCCTGTTTTGGAGCTTTTCTCCCCAGGACTCCATTGAAAACGGGTTCTTTATGGCCCAGTGGACTATCCTGGTAAACCAACTGCAATAAATAAATAAATAAATAAATAAATAATAACAACACATTTCTTTAATGGGCAAACTTAATTTACTGCCACTGAAGTAAATAAATAAGCTTATAATACAGATGCATTAGTCATAGAAAAACAAAAAAATCAAAAGCATAAGGCAATGGAAGACAACCTGGACTTCTGATCAGTAAGCTAGTAACAAATCCAATAGCTTCTTGTCCAGAAAATGTATAACATAACATATGTGCCCAACTGATCCTGCAGTGTTCCAATTCTAATCTAGGAAACTAAAATCCATCTTCTTAATATCCTACATTTCTGATAATGGCTCACCAAAAATGCATAATATTAAAACCATCTGTTTAGGAAAGTGAGAAAAGGGATTGTAGCCACTCTCCACCCCAAACATTATATGTTATTATTACTTTTTTAGCACTATGCCCATCAAAAAGGTTCATTTCTGTTAAAAAATCCATTATGAATATAATTAAATTTAGGCAGCTATGGAGAGTGAGCATGGAAGTGGAAGAGGCTTTAGCAGTTACCATGGTAGGTTTAAGAGGAACACTTAGTCATCAGTTCTAATACTTGTATTTAATGAAAGAAGAGGGGTCTGTTGTCTAAAGAGACAAGCAAGAAACATGTCCTAACTATGGATGATTAGACAATACATGTGGCAGGATATATACACTGGCAGCTCATAACTGTACAATTCAATGATTGGTCAATGCAGACAATTTCAGTACAATTCAAATGAAGGGAGAATACAGACCAAATAACTTATTAATGCAAAAGTATTATTGTCTATATGGATAGATGCAGATGCACGTCAATTTAACAAAGTTATAGACACCTTGGAGACTTAAGCTGCAATATATGGATTTAGTATATGTAAGTATAGCCGTATAGAGGGCTTGCCCAATACATCATGGATTCAGGAAGTCTTATGTTCTGCAAAAATTACATGCACTTTACTTTTTCACCGTTCTGTATTCCATGCATTCTTCATTTTTTTTTTTTTTGTTTGTTTTTTTGACATTTATGGTGCTTTGTGATTTGCTGTTCAAAGATGTATATAAGAATCTCTCCTAAGTTCATTTCTGTGGATTTTTGCCTACACTCCACACGGTGTCATTAGTGCAGCAAACCAAGCCTCCTTTCACTCAGTATGTATAAGCAAACAAAAGCTGCTAACTTCCAAACGCCACTTCCAGTCCCTCCTGCACTGCATCTTTTAAGGAAAGTCTTATTGCTTTGGTATGGCCCACATTGTCATCAGTCATAATGCTGCAACTGTTTATATCATTCCAGTTACCCTTCATACTTCAGGACTGGTAATTTCATATATTGTCTATGTATTACAGTTTCCTTTAATCTAGGCACAGTGATTTTGATCTTATGTTCCACATCTACTAAATTCCACAAAAAAAAAAAAAAAACACACCATACTCTTCCCAGTTAGCTATAGTTCTCAGTTTAATCAGATTACATTCATTGCCTATTCCACATACTTAGTCTCTGCTTTCTTGAATACTTACTTTACCTTAAATAAGAAGAACATCGTTGTGTACACCAATGCAGTCTTGGTACTTCAGTTATTCAAATCTGATAACATTTCTTACATGCTTTCCTGTTATATCATATGACTACCACCTGGGCTGCTAACATTAGCTTTTTATTTAAATTAGTTTTATTGACATTCATGTCATTATTTTGGGTAGCTGTAATTTGTTTTTGAACTTGTCTTTCTTCTTTTTTCCTTTTAAGACCATAACTTTAAAATAACAAAGTATACAGCACTTTCACCTTTCTATTGCTAAAGACAAATTAAGGAAATGTATTACCTTGAAGGTGTACAAAATAAATAAAAAAAAAATGGCTTAAAAAGCAAAGGCTCCATATTTAACTATTATTTCTGAATTAGATACTTCGAGGCAGATACAGAAGTTATTGCAGAGAGTATGCACTTCACAAATAAACAAGAAAAATTGCATTTGTAGAATCTTCCACATTTAAAAAGGATAGATCATGAATCAAAAGCCTCTTACACCATCACATTTATATATACCAGCTTCACAGCTGCACAGACCTGAACATAGTAGTACAATTTCATGAGGAGAGAGAGAGTGCCTCAATGGTTTTACGCATTTATCTATCTATCTATCTATCTATCTATCTATCTATCTATCTATCTATCTATCTATCTATCTGTCTGTCTATCTATCTATCTATCTATCTATCTATCTATCTATCTATTTTTATTGAAGTTTTTTTTCAGGATTCTGGTAACCTCATTATTTGTAAAAGGTAATCATGCATTAGAAATGCATGTACTCCCGAATGAATGCAGATATTGTTCATGCATTTGATATTGTGACATTCTGAAGCCAAGTTTGTGGAAGCAAAGCTTTTGTTTGCTATTAAGTGCTCTAATTAATCATTGCCATCTGCAAACTTATAAAAAAGGGACTGAGACTCACAGCCTTCTCACGAATAATGCTTCACTGGAAAGGAGTGGAAGCAGGCCTCTTCTGCAGCATATATATTTACATGGCTTTGTGGGTCGAGGGCAGTGGAGATTGTTGTATCCTTTTGGTAAAGATCTGAAGGAGATCTAGGGCCATGGGTATATAAAAAATAAAGTTCATTAAAATGTCATCATACTCTACTCCGATCATTCATCCCTCTGCCTGTAGGCACTAATGGTTGTGGTTTTCTATTTTATACATCCATCATATCACACTCAACAGAATAATACTTAAGCACTTTCATTAATTCTGAATAATTACCTTGTGTATTTGTATCCTTTAGTATGGCAAGATTAGCTGGTACAGGAATTTGTCCTTTTTTTCTTAGTTTCTACTAAAACATTAAAATATTAGCAGCAATTACATGATGTATTTCAGCTTTATTTTTTTACTCATTTGAAAAAGAGAAGTGCAAAATGATAAAAATGTTGATACATTTTAAATAAGTGCAGACCTTCCTTATTTCTAGTTGACTTCATCTTCTCTTCTACAACTATAGTTTTGCCACCTCTCAATCCATAAAGAACTTTGCTTTATAACACCCTTTTAACTCCCTTGTACCACCCTTAGTCTTTTCACCTCTTATCTTACAAATATTTCTTCTCTTCTAATCATCATAACCAAGAATATACTTCCTAGTTCTCTGTTGACACCTCCACATACTTATCTGTACACACGAACATGCAATGTTTTTCACTGTCATAATTGTCTAATAATATTATGCCAAAATTGTATTTTGTATTTTGTTACACTGTTTTAAATAATTGTTTTGTTAACAATATTTGTGGAGATTTTCTCCCCTTCCCTCCACTGAAAATGGTCCAAAAACCCAGTTGGCTCTCCCCAGTAAACAAATGTAAATAAATAAATAAATAAACAAAATGGCAAGCACGCAAACAACTAATAAATAAATAAATAATAAATAAATATATTAATGGAAAAAAACAGACCCAGAAGTCTAAGGATGGTTTTACTACTTTCAGTTTGAGGTACTTATCTTTTCAGTGCCTGAAAGTCTGTTGAAGATGAAGGGATGCTAAGCATTGAAGATTAATTTTCTAAAATGTATTTACTTTTGCCTGGGATTCATATTCTTAACTGACAAAAATGGACAATAAAAACATCAGGTTTCTCACTTCTTCAGTTTTGAGACAGTTGCAGATTGGTACCAGTGTTTTAAATTAGCAGCTCTCACTTGCAGGAAATATTATGCCAGTTTTAGCATTTGACACATTGGGTGCAAGGTGAAAATCAATCCTACATGAACTCCAAGAAGAACTAAACCCAAACATAAAACTACTGTTCAATCTCAGCCTTACTACAGGATATGTACGCAAAGAGCGGCGTACAGCAACAGTGGTCCCTCTCCACAAAGGTAGTGCCTCAATGGATCCTGGAAACTATCGCCTCATAAGCCTGACTAGCTTGGTCTGCAAAGCTATGGAAAGGATCATCATGGACCTCATAAATAAAGATATTGGGGAACTACAGACACTGGATCCTACCCAGTTCGGCTTTGTTAAGGGCAGATCCTGCCTCTTAAACCTGGTTTATTTCTTTGAAACAGTCACCAAGGCCATTTATGAGGGGAAGGTGGCCCACACAGCCTACCTGGACCTCGCAAAAGCCTTTGATACAATACCCCACTCGGGCATTATAGATAAGCTCACCAGCTTAAATATAAACCCCTATGCCACTAGATGGGTTGCAAACTGGCTCAAGGACAGAACCCACATGGTTAGAATTGCTGGAGCCATGTCAGACTCCAAACCAGTTACAAGTGGCATCCCACAAGGCTCAGTCCTGGGACCTCTCTTGTTCGGTATATATTTCTCAGAGGTACAGGCCAACACGGAAGGACTGCGGCTGACCAAGTTCGCAGATGACTGCAAACTGGGCGCCATAATTAACTCTCCAGCTGACACAAGCATCCTACAAAAGGGCCTCATAGAAACAGACAACTGGTGCCAGAGCCATGGCCTCAAGCTAAATGCCAAAAAGTGTATAGTCATCCCCTTCAGCAAAAACAAAGTGCCCACAAATTACCACATAGATGGTAATCCATTAAGTACGGAAGAAGTAATTAGGGACCTGGGGACCCAAGTTGATAGCAATCTCTCATTCGACAACCATGTGGCCAAAGTGGTTAGAAAAACATTTTATGTAGCCCACCTAGTCATGAAGGGATTCACATCTAGATCAGGGGAGGTCATCGTGCCTCTTTACTCATCCCTCATCAGGCCCATAATTGAGTGCAATGCCCCTTTTGGGATGTATCTTACCAGACACCTGCAGCAACTGGAAATATCCCAAAAGTACCTCACCAAGAGGATCAAAGGGCTCAAACAGATGCCATATGCTGCCCGGTTAAAGAAACTCCAGCTCTACTCAGTGGCATACCGCCTGCTCAGAGGCGAACTGTGCCTGACGTATAAGGCCATGTCCAACCCGGAATTAATGGACATGCTGCACCTCAGAAAATCCAAATCCCATTGAGCTACGCGCTCAAGAGACTTGAACCTCAGCACTGAAATAAATAGGACATGCTGGAGGGACAGATTCATAACCCAGAGGCTCCCTTCACTCTGGAATAAAATTCCAGTCCAGGTTAGGCAGAGTCCCTCATTGACTCTCTTCAAGAGGAATCTTGATGAGTGGATGGGAGATCGTAGGTTTACTCCGGGTATCACTTCTGTGTCACTGTTAGACAGAGGCACAGTATACTAACCTCGAAAAAGGGCATAGCAAAATTCATTTAAAATGGGTGGTGAAAGCCAAACACACTCTGGCTAGGGTTGTAAATGCCCTAGGGCAGATAGCCTAGTATGAACCTATGAACCTATGAACAATTGATTAGGATGCACATCATGTGGTCAGTTTCAACACGATACTTTGGATGAAGTGTGAAAATCAGTCTGAGAATGGACATGGAAGTGCATCATGTCTCAAAAATAGCATTAGTCTTTTTTGAAAAGGAGGATTTTTTTCATTCTTCTTAGACATTCCTGTTTGGTTGCTTGGGAATTATTTTATATTCTTTTATTCGGATGTGACAGGCTATATCCTCCCCTTCCTCCCCACTCAATTATTTATTGCAGGTTTGTTGGTACAGGGGTAAGACACAGACCTGCATGAACTGAGACTGCTGTTTAAATAATCACTAACAAACCATGCTTACGTTTTATACCTGTCAAACCTTGAAATAATAGTGATCAAATGTGTACTAAAAAGGCAAAATTTTTTATTTTAAATCTTATTTCCTTAAACTGGTTGTAGTCGAATCTCAGAAAGTGGTCTTTGCATGTATGCCATGTAAACCAGCCTACAGCATAGTGGAATTTTGGTGCTGTCCTAATTAAATGACGTAAATAAATAGCATTAAGCTGCAAATGATTGTTTGACTACACACTGGAATCAAAAAGTACATCTGTTTGCAATGACTACTTGTTTCTGACCCAGAACCAAATAGCAAAATAACTACTGCAGAGATGGAGCTGGATATTTGGGTTATGGGTGTGTCGGATCACATGATCATCTGACAACAAAGTGTTTTCCAGTCCATTTCCTTGGACATTTTTTTTTCATTGGCATAGTACCTCTCAGCAGGTTGGCCAGGTTAGTAAGGAATCCTTGCTGTTATCTCATTTATTTGCAGTAATGACAGTCAGGCAGCATACCTCTGCAACACCTGATATAGCTTCTTGTGGCAGGAGCAGTTCCATAATGACTAAACACATTCACAGCAGACCACATCAGATTTTTTAGTTCTATTTTTTTTTTTCATTTGATATATTTGAACTTCAAATTTCCACATATGGTTATTTAATGGGATAGAAGAAAAACATAGCTTATGTACTCATAGTACGAAAATGTTTGAGGATTCTCCAACTAAAAGTTTACTTATTAAAGGTGGGTATCTTATTCAAATAAGCTCTATTTTTTCAAAATTCAGTTGATGAGTTGAGGAGGACAAAAAACAGACAAAAACAACAAGGATAATTAAATAAATACAAATCACATTCCTTATAAACAACCTCAGTCTCATTCTTAAGGTTCTCATTCACCTGTCTAGAAGATAACATCAAAGCAAAATATAATGATATCTCACAAAATGCAATTCAGCTAAACAGCCACACTAATAATAGCTGAATAACTAATAAAGTGATCACTTTTTTAAGGTTTATATATATTTCCCAGTTTCCTAACTGCATCAGTTCCAAACAATGAAATGTGCAGTGAATCTTGAAAATGTCAAAGCACAGAAACGTTGGTTCTCAAATGACAGAGTTAATGCTTATAATGGAAATAGTCTCCAAGTTAAGAACACATACAAAACGTTAATGCTAGAATATGAGTTCATATTGCCATTTATTTTGATTTTAAAGTAAAAATATTTGAAATATCCTGCAGATTTTGACATGTGAAGTCATATAGGAAATTGGATGGCAAAGTTTCAATTAAGAAATGCTAAGGATTTTAAGCGTCCTTGGCATACGTATGTGAATGCATGTTTAACTGGATATTTAAACACTGGAAAGGAACAGGAAGTCTTAGCCTTAACTACATTATGAATCATTTAGCACTGAACAGAAGGAATCAAACCATTGCATAAACCTTCTTTCCCATTATTTCTGTACATCTTTATTCCTATTATCTATGATATAAATCATCTGTGCAGATGTTGTATCCAGTCGATATATATGCAGCAGCAGTCCAGCCTTTCCATAAGAATACTGCCAATAATTAGATGTTATAGGCACACAATCACAGTTAAAGAATTTATAAAGAAATTGTTTATAATTTTCACTTGATCTGGTTAAATATCTGACAGATCAGTGTGTCTATTTTTGTGCCTGCATACCTTTAAGTTGTGACTGCTGATGATGTCTGGTTATCCTGGACATCTCTGTTCTTGTCTGGACAGAGATTCCTCATATTAAAATCAAAGCTTTTACTTCAGTTGTTGTTGTTTGTCTTTCGGCTTTTCCCGGTTAGGGGTCGCCACAGCGGTACTCCGGTCCGCTAATGATTGGCTGTAGATTTTCACGAACACTGAGGTGCCAGCTCGACGTTCAACCTTCAATGAAGGCACGCCCATTTACACATGTCTTTCGAATGCCCACCCAACCATGGGGAGGACATGCAGACTCCACACAGAAGGTACTCCCTGTACTCCAGCCGAGAATTGAATGGGAGAATCTCTTGCTGTGAGGCAACAATGCTACTGCTGCACCACGGTGGATACTAAAGCGTGCATAATCACATAAAGATGCTCTACAGGACAATAATAAGGCAGGCAATCATAATTAATTGAAAAACATGCATCTCCTCACCTTGGGTGAGGCTTCATTCCTGGCTCTTCTGCTGTCTCAAGCAATGGAAAAAGAAGAACATTCTACTAACCAGCTAGTCACAGCTAGGAGATGATATATAGATGACATGCTTAGTTAATACGTTTGTAGCAAAGTCTAACTTGTTATTTTGAAAGACATTATATTCTCACTTTATAAAGAGGTCATTTGGATAACTTAGAGTAAAGGTTAATTCCCAGGATGAATTAATATCTTAGCATTCCAGTGAAAATAGCAAAATAAATAATATAAAGCTTTAAAAAAGTGTAGCAATTGTCAGTAGAGTGAATGATAAAAATGGTATTTTATTTTATACAGGTTAAGTTAAAACTGTTGCCCAAGGGGCAACATGGCTGTTGAGAAAGGAAGTAGGCCAAGACATATGCTGCATAAATGTCCTCAAATCAGTTACAGTATAACCCCAGCTATATGTTAAACCAAAGCTCCCTGTCCATTGCTACTAGCTGAAGATTTACATGTTACTTTGTGCATATCCGTCTAAACATACAAACTGAGGGAATCAAATGTGGAACAACAGAGAAAATATGTCTTATTTTATTCTGGTTTTGCAGATTGCAATTGATTCCAGTACCTTAGCTTTATAAATTTAGCAAAATACATACAGGATAAAATATGACAACATTGTGGGATGGCACATGTATCAATACTGCTATCAAAATATTTTATTTTATCCATTTCTTGACCAAGTAAGGCCATTGGACACAAGTATCCCTCTTCAGTTGTGATCCATTACCACATTTTGGTTAAGTGACTGGCTGTGAGTCATTTAGTAGACAAAAGGAGGTGGAAGGAATCAGAACCATATATCTTGGACTAAAAGAAATGTCTTGTTAATAATTCAGAGCTTTAATATTCTGTTCTGTTACATGTTTCATATTAGGAATAGTTGTCCACAGGATGACAGGGACCACATATTTAATTTATTTAAGATGAAATAAGACACGTTTTAAGCTCTACAGTTGTAGAAGCTCATTATAGGTGCCAAATTTAATGGACTTATGTCATAATACTATGACCTGAGAGAGCAAAGTGATAAATATGTCAACAATCAATTGTACTGATTTAGCTCTGAACAGTAAATGTGGTGTTTCAGTCATTTGTTTATTCTTTTATTCTTTTATTATTTAGTGTTGACTACTACATAGGCAGCAAAGTGAGCTGTGATAAATCAACAGTTCTGTGCAAGCATTCCTCAGGATCTCCTACAAGTGATCGCATGCTAGTAGCTTGCAGCACACTTGGTATCTGCTATTTACTCGGAAAGGTAAGTGCTCTAACCACAACTAGTCCAATCCTACTACTTAGCCCTCACAAGAACCAGCCCTATTAAAGTGTATAGCCTGACCATAGCTCTAGCTCTAATCCTAAAAAATCCCAACCAATTCCTAATCCAAGTCCTCACTCCTCTACCCTAAAACTCCATTCCCACTCCTAAACACTAATGTCCCAAATCACTCCCAAACCAGATTCCAATCCCCTCCATAAAAATAAATTCTCTGATCACTCCCTTACGTTAAACTTTCCTCCTACTCACTAACTCAAAGCTCTTTACCCCTCCTTAACACTAAAGCTCCTTTACCACTTTCTAACCCTAAAATGCACCTCCCACTCCCTAACCATATGATCTCCTCCCATTCCTTAACCATAGAGTTCATCTACTACTCAAAGCCCTAAACCCCTTCCTGATTGCAGCCAAATCTGCACTCCAACTCTCTCCACCTCACAGCTGCTGCACTTGCCTCTCCTGAACTCAGATAATGTACTTGGGTAAAGCCCAGCAGATGCATGCCCAAACTCGTATTCATGTTATAGGTTGAGAAGCAGCCTGAGAAGGCTACAACATCCTTGAGTCACTGGCATGGAGACAGTGGTCTCTGAGCACTTGGGGCTCATCTGCCTGTAGCAGAACCCATATCCGCATAACTCTCAGTACTATTTCAGATAGTTGCTGCATATTGCTTTACAATACTGACAAAATGGTTCGCTAAAAAAAATCTTACTTTATGTTTGGAGGTTAGTCATGGCTGGCACTTGCTTATGTATCAGCTTTCTGCATGATATGTTCCTTGAGCACAGAAGAACCTGTGCAAAATAACTTAATAGGTTGCAGATAATCAATGGAAAAATTAATCATTAGCTGTTATTATAATGTTTGGATAAGACTGAGTACAACATATTTCAGTTTGCTAACATCTGTCCTTGAACTGATGTGTAGCACTTTGACAAAGTTTCACAGTTAAAAAGAGTATGCAAAGTGAGAGTTGAGTTAAAGTGCTTTTCATTACTGCATTTCAAATGATTATATATTGCACTGACACCTAGAGGTGATAAGAGCCTACATGATGCCTGAGTGAAAGAACATTAGACATATCTTAGGTTTCAGGCAGCAATCTGCCAGTAAATGATTCAATTCTCATAATGCGAACAGTGTCTACATATCCTTTTACTGTATAAATAAAGTTACATTATTCTTAGCTTTCGTTAATGATGCACTATACTGTTAGCATTCCTTTTATTGTGATATTAAAATGAATTCGTTTTGCATGCTGCATTGTTCATTGAATTATTACCTGAGATGCATTACAAAGGAAATGGAGTTTCTAAATTATTGATAAGTGATAATGCCAGAATGCACTTCCTTGCAAGGGGAGGTTTATATAAATTGGAACCCGAGAGTGGATACATTACTAAATATAAAATGTCTCTGTGCACTAAGACTGTTTCTAGAGCTTGTCCTAGTTTAATATTTAATTAGCTTGCTTGCAGGCTTATGCTGAGTTTGTTTGTCTACATGCATTTTATAAAAGCAGCATGGTTTTAACTAGCATACTGTCCATATCACATGCCAGATGTATAGAATATTATGTTATTTTTAAAATCAGAAAAAAAAAGTTTGAATGTTTTCTTTTATGAGAAGTGATTTGCTTAGATTACAGTCATGGGTATGTTATTTAGTGCAATGTGCTATCATGTTCATTTTACCGATTTAATTTTACTTAATTTTACTTCAACATCATTTTATACTAGGATGAATGCCAAATGTATAATGTAATCATATTAATTATATTTTATTTCTGTTTTTTTATTTTATTTTATTGATTATTATTGGGTAAAAGAGTTTATTTTAATGCCTTTCTTTGCATTTAATCAATAAAACATAACCACGTAATGTCAGTATCAACAAGTCACCTAGCAGTTAGTGAACTGACTTCATGTCACAGATTACATACACATTTATATTGGCCTCCCAAACCTCAAAGCATGATAGTGATAAGATCTTATACAAAATCAAATGTATTTATAGCTCTGCTCATTTTAACTTACATCTTTTGCTTTAGCTCAAACCCTGTGTGAACCCTGTTAATATTCAATGCGATTTCATTCAGCATCTCAGAATGACAACAGTTCCCATTCACTAGATTTCTAATGAGTTTCAAGTGATTCAAAATGCCTCTCATAATAACCTTAAAAAACATAGCAGAGAGGAAAATCCCAATCTGTTTTATCATACCAGTTGTAAAAGCTTACAGTTGTATCTCTCAATCTGCAGACATTGTAAAAAAGAACAGTGGCTCTTGAAAAATAGGCACATCCAGCTAAAAATCTTGACCGCTAAGTGATATGGAATGTTGTATAAAATGTTGCATCTGTTACAGCCTATATACATACTTGCATTCCAGAGCATTTTCTGAAAAATCAACTTGAAAAACATCCTAGATTAACAATCTTAGTGTTATTTATCTAATAACTACTTGTCCTTTTTAATCCTGCCTTTTATAAGATGATGTCACTTAGTTAATTAAAGAAGTTAGACACAAAAGAAGGTCTGGATGCCATAAGGAACTATGGGTGTTTAGTGAAGTATACAAAAAGGTTCTGCCGGCTCAAATGAGTTAATATAAAGTCTGCATGCACAACAGCATAACTCCTCCTACTTTCTAATTAGTATAAAAGTAATTATGAAGGTGAGCATTGAAAAAAACATATTTTTGTCTTAAATGAGTTAAGTACATAGCCCCTGTCATTCCGTGGACAACTGTTCCTAATAACAAATGTCTGGTAGTTAGTACACATAGTTAAGTCACTGAGCTGTTAACAAGTGACTTCCTTTAGTTCAAGGTGCAATAAATAAGAACATGTGCAGAACTACCAATGCGGTACTAGTAAAACTAATGAAATGCCTGAAAGGCTAAATACCCATCATAGGAGAAATTCTGTTGACTGGCATGATAGGGTACATAGATTGTGTTCATAGCAGCTGAATATTACCTCTCAAGGTAAGGCAGGTATAATGTAAAACACACACACACACACACACACACACACACACACACACACACACACACACACACACACACACACACACACACACACACACACACACACACACACACACACATACACACACACACACACACATATATATATATATATATATATATATATATATATGAAAAATGAAGTTTGATAACAGACTAATTTGTCCAGGGACATCTTCAGTTGGGGTCAGATAAATATAGTAGCATGAATTGAGAGGGTGGGGGGATGAAGGGGTTAAATAGGAATGAGGGATGAATGTGAGGAAATGAGGTAAGCGTGGGTAGGGGCTTAAAGGGTTTAGGCAAGTGTAACTGGGAGAAGGAGTCACATTTTTGCATGCACTTGCTAAGGCAAGGTTACGTCCGAAATGACCTATAGGTAGTTTGGAAGACAGGGCCTTGAGTTATAAAGGGGCATGGTGGTATTGGGTGAGTGCATGGTGGTATTGGGCGAGGGCATTTTATTTATTTACTTATTTATCTTTCTCCATGTCTGTGAGGTTTCTCTATGGTATGTTCACTGCTTGGGGCTTGAGGGGTTATATCAGGTTGGTGGTGGTCCAGTTTGTTTTAATTCTGGGGGGGGGTTATATCACGTTGATGAAGTCTTAAAATTCTGAACATCATATGGTCAACACCATATGATCAAACTTTTAAAAGTTTGAACGTTTCAGCGGAGATCTTCGTACAGTGCAGAATGGGAAGATTTCCCTTTTCTGCACTGTAGTGCGATCTCGCAGTTGGTATATTTAAAGAATGAGAGGTGTGGGTGGTGCAGCTGTGCTTTCCCCCTGTTTAAACCATTCAGGTAGATTTTTTTCTTTGTTTTATTTTTTTTATTACATTTTCAAACTTTTAAAAGTTCGATTATATGGTGTCGACCATATGAAGTTCGAAATTTTAAAAGTTAGAATATGGCATATAGATGCATTCTGGGCACTATGATGGTTTCTTGGCATTTCAGAGGCTTGGTGGTGATGGCTTCTGGTGGCTTTCGCCTGGGTTCAGTGTTTTCAGGGGGGTCTGTGTAGCACCTCTTGTGTGCGGCAAGCATGGGTTTAGCTTGTGCTGTCATCATGGCCGTTTTAGTTGTTGGGTCATTAATGGAAGTCAGCGGGCAGTGATGGTTGTGGTGCAGTAAACATTTAGTGTGTGTTACTTTTCCAGTCTCTCTTTTACATTTATTTAGCAGAAGCAGGTTTCTGGGGCTACGAGATGCACACGAGTGACTGCCGGTGGTCCCACATGCATGTAGCATGACTACGGCTGTAGGAAGGTTCAGAAGCTGTTGCTGCTGCTATCTCATTTTATGGCCATATAGTTATGATCTGTCTGTATTTAGCACCTGTGTCCTCCCAGTTTGGCAGGCATTGTGTTGCCATGTCTAGCTCTACTGTCGGATTGGAGGAACAATGCGAGGGGAGGAGGGTCAATGTATTACCAGTCTGCTTTTCCCTGTACTCGTTCCTTATTGGTGGCCTTGTTCCAGGGCTTAGAGAGAAAGTATGCATCTGAGGAATACCTCTCTGCTATATAAAATGTCAGGCAGTTACATTTCAGACTCCTTACCTTTCAGAAAATTCTTGGTAATGTAACTCTTATTTTACAAAATTCTTGTTTGGTGAGAGTAATATATATATATATATATATATATATATATATATATATATATATATATATATATATATATATATATATATATAGATAGATATATATAGAGCATTGTTGCCTCACAGCAAGAGGTTCTCTGGTTCGATCCTCAGCTGGGGTGCCTTCTGTGCGGAGTCTGCATGTCCTCCTTGTGGTCATGTGAGTTTCATCCTGGTGCTCTGGTTTCCTTCCAAAGACATGCTGCAGGTAGATTGGGCACTCTAAATTGGCTTTAGGTGTGAGTGCATGTGTGTGCCTTCTGTGGAAGGTTGGGCACCGGGCTGGCAACTCGACACTGTAAAACTCAACTGCCAATCATGAGCAGACGGGTGATCCGCTGTGGCAACCCCTAACCGAGAAAAAGCTGAAAGAAGAAGATCTATAGGGGATTTTGGTCCATTCATCAGAGGATTTCAGTTGCATTGGTAGTGATGGTGTTGTCAGTAGTTTTTTGGCAGTTAGAGAGGCTGAGAGAACCACAGATTTCTTTTCACTGTCTTTAGGCTGATAGTCTAGGGCTTGTTGAGGTAACGGTGTAGTCCATGCATGTGTGGAGTCACTGAGGGAGATGCACTTGAGCAACTTTTAACTATAACCTGATTATTAGTGGCCATGATGAAATCTTGTTATACGATCCATTAAAGTTGACAGAGGTTGCATCTTGGCAGGAGTGCTTCTGTTGGCTAGTGTGCTTATATCATTCCCTCACTATGAGCTCTAGATTGATTTTATCACTTTAGAGTAGATCAAAAAGATGAGGGATGTTAAAAAAAAAAATAAATAAAATATCTCCCCCCTTCTCTATGGCTAGACGAGGATAAACTTATAAACATCAGAAGAGCCTGACTGGGCTGGAGGTACAGGCGGTCTTGGACACATTACTTGTTTGTAGAGGAGCCAGGTAGATTGAGGTTACAGTTGTCATGTAGTTTCTGATGCGATTTATGTAACTCAATTTACTGTAAAATCATAGTCAGATGGCAAGCTAACCTGTATAGGTACATGAAACTGCATGCTGACTTTAATCTTTATCACACCCTAATTATTGGTGCCATTAGGACATGTGGTGGATATTTGCAACATTGCCCCTGTGAATTACACCAAAGTTAGCTGGTTTGTTGATGTACAATGATGTACAATTCTGTGTATTTTCCTTTTATTTTGGATGCCAGTGGATTGTTGTATGCATCTGTCAGATTGCATCCGTATTGACTGTTCGAATGACCAGGTTTACTCCGAGTCTATTGCTCCACCCCCTTACAGGATCAAAGATGGTTAAAGACACATATAGCTACATAGAGGGACAGCAATAGTCCAACATGTATGCATTGCAGGGTAAACAGTCTTAATCCCGTATGTAAAGGATGACAGGTTGGAATCGTTTCCATTACATCACACTAGTCCTCAGTTATGAGGAAAGTAGTTACATCTCCAGATAATATCCAAGGGTTGTCTAGTCCAGTCATTCAGTCTGGATTTGTAGTGACTTGCCTCTCTGTGATGGGTCCTTCCATAGAACTAGTTTCCGGCTTTAGACCTGAGGATTAATTTTTGGTATGATCTAAGCATTATAGTCACTCAATAATGACATGCTTGGAATTTTAGACTTCATGTCCTTCAGGAGACACATACTAAATCAGATCCCATTCTGGCAACTTGGTTTTTCCAGAGTGATGTTTGAAAGGTGTCCCTATTTTGGGCCTTCATTTAGAGCTGAGGTGGCCTAGTGGCATATTCTTCTGACTGTAGTTCAGAGGGTCATGGGTCCAATACTTGTCAGGGGTGTCCTTTCTTCCATTTTGACAGGCTTGTCCAAAATCCCTGCCCTAAGAGGTTGAGAGGTGTGGACCTGCTGCTGGGGGTAAAGATGTAGTTCCCTGTTCCTGCCCAAAAGCAGAATGTTTGTTAAGGTTGTACTTGGGCGGTGAGGGAAGCTGGGTGTGGCAGTGTTGTGCGGGTGAGGAGTGACAAGATCAGGAGGAAGTACATTTGGGGGAAAAAGGTGTCCAGACTTCAATTTTTCCCCATGAAGGGTGTAATGCTTATATCTGAAGGGTGAATATGTTACTGCTTGTAAGGTATGATCAAATTTCCACCAATGATAAAGGTAAAGTATGTTCCTTGGTGGAGGCGCATTCCTCTCAACTGTACAGATTTTTGCAGAGTGTCAGGGTTTTGCCTCTTATTTTGGTCAGTGCTCATGAAATTGTGATTCTGGAAAACTGTGGGCAAACTTTTAAGGAGTGAACTTGGGGGAGGAGTGGGGGGGGGCTTTTTCAGATTCATGTTAATGCAAACCTGTAACTTTGTCAACTTTCTAAGTTTGTAAGACCAATATCTAAGATTGTCCTTGTTTTGGGCTTTTTGACTCCCTGTGTGCTTGTGGCTTGCTCCTGAGTTCTTGTATGAAGGTGAGAGTTACTACTTGGGTGTAACTGCTTGTTGTTAGGCCCTTTCAACAGTACAAACAAATGATAGGTGGTCTGGCAAATCAGTGGGTTGGGCTTTGGGTCACAGCGCTTCTGCAGTCAGGGATAATACATTGATGAGGGCATTTCTGACATTTTTCATTAAGTGTCAATGAAGGGAGTGTGAATAGATAGATTATTGAACGGATGGTTGGGAGGTATGTTTTATTGAGAATGCAGACTGGCTGGGAGGGTTGCCTGCCAGGCATTTCAGTTATCTTTCATGACTTTATAGAGGGCAGGGACAGGGCTAACAGCACATGGTATGGCTGTTGAAGATCTTAAGAACATTCTGGCCTTCTCATAGATGAGGAAGGAAACATTTAAGCTGTTCTTGGCTCAGAGAATGTACAGTGTGGCCTCATGGTTTTGGTCCATTTTATGCACTGGGGTTTTAGGAATCTAGTTTGAATTTACAGAATATTACCAGATGAGTTCAGACTTCATATTCCATAGGAATTTTAGGTAATCCAGACCTAATATTCTATCAATGGTTCTGGAGAGGTTACCTGCAGAATCAGCGAAGTTGTCCCAATCCATACGGTGATCCAGGGCATAGGTTGTTAAAAGGTGATTATTTATAGCATAGACCTTTTTATGTAATATTTATCATGGCTATCAGTTAGAATTTTAACATGGAATATGGGAAGGACTTTTGAGGTGTAACCTTGTGGTACATGAACTTTCATGACCCAAATGAGACCAGTTTCTTAAGATGAGCTTCATTTGAGAGGCATGGGTATGTTAGGTAGGTATTTTATTCCTTCTTTTAAGCATCATAACTTTTGCTATGGTGTTGTTGTTGTTAAATGTTTTATGCCTTTCAGATGTTTTACTCTTATTTTTTCTTTGCAGATAGTGATGCTTCCATAGGGGTTTTGGCTGTCGGAGTGCTATGTAATCAGGTCATGGATGGTGTCAACACAGACTTTACATCGGTTGGTGGCCGGAATGAGGTAGTCTCATCAGGTGATGGATGTCACTCCAATGGGGTTTTGGCTGCTGGAGCTTCATGGAGTGAGGTCACAGGTGATCATGCATCTTATTTCCTCATTCTGGCACTTGACTGTTAGTGTGGTATGAGATTGCTATCGGTACTATTAAGAATGAGATAATGCAGGGATTTTGGTGAAACTGGTGTTTAGGTTTAGTTATGGGGATTTTGTGGTCATCCACAGATGGGGTGCAGTCATAACTGTGTTTTGTTTGGATTGTGGATGCCTGATGACTGATTATTTAGCCAAGCCCTGAGGGCAATGAAGTAGGTCTTTTCATCTTTTGTTTTGCTGGGATAATGGGTTGGAAAGGGGGAGTACTAGGAGATTTGAATTCAATGATGTTGATGGGGTTAGTCTGATGGAATCAGAAATTTTGAAAAGTTAGTAAGGCTGAGGTTTTAGTGGTTTGCTGCCTACATGTGAATAGACTTATGCGTGTTGTATTTCTGTAGGTTGGGTTCCATGTAGTGGAGTTTGGCTGGCATTGACAGTAGCTGGATTGGATGCAGGGCTTTGCAGCTCCTGTTATATAAAGAGGCAGATGGTAGGACGTCGCATAGAGATACAAAGGCAATGCAAGAAAGTAAAGCTTCTGGGGAGGGGTCAAGCCTGAAGTTGCAGGTCAGCCAGTTTGCTTGAGTCTTCTTGGATGAAGGTCAACAAGTGACAGGAGTTGTTAGGGTATGAGGCATGTCAGATTAGGGTTAGAAGGATTAGAAAATGGTGGCAGGACGATGGGGCAGGTTTTATACATAAGCTTATGGTGGGGGGGGGTTAGCATGGTCAGTTGTGTTGCAGCCATCATGGTTAGAAGATGGGTGGTTCAGAATGTTGAGTCAGTTGGCTCAGGCTTGTGAGCAAGATGGGGTTTTTCAGTTGGTGAAGAAGGATTTAGCTGCTATAACTGTACTTTCTTGGAGTCAGGGTTAGGTTAATTTACTAAATTCTGGACTGTGGTTCACATGCTGGTTGTGTAGGGGGATACTGTGAAGATTCGTTGGCATTGCCTATTGTCAAAGTAAGTTGGTTGATGGGGTTGGGGTCGGTATATAGAGGGTCGTTTGGTTTACAATTTGTGTTACTGCTTCATGGATGAATTGATGTCATTAATATGGTGGTTTTGGTTGCCAAATGTTTTCTTTCCTTATGAGGGATAGTGGGTATGATAGTGGGTTTACTAGGCAATTGATCCCTTAGGAAAGGAAGTCTATTTGATCATTAGTTTATCCATTGGGTGGGTAGAGGGGCTGCAGTTAGGCATGGTGGTATGTGACTCACTTTGTTTGATGACATTGGGAATTTTAGGGTTTTGGTGGAACATTGTGTTCATGTGGTTTCATCTGGCTGGGGGCTTAGTGTTTTGTGGTACATTCGGCAAGTGTTTACCTGGGAATCAGCCAGGTCAGCCTTTTAGCAGATAAGGAGTTTTATGAGGATTTCCATTTCTTGAAAAATGAGGCATGTGATCAGTTGGGGGATATGATTTGGGGGTTTGGGATCGGAGGCTTGTTGAATGGAAGGAGGGATGATTGAGGGGATGTTATACCTGGAGTTTCATGTTAAGCTGGCGCAGTTGGTTCAGCTGGAGTTGTTGGGGATTATGGTTCATTTTCATTTGATTAATATGGAAGCGGAATGGCTTGTAGTGGTCGGGCTTTTAAAATGCTATAATCATTTAACTGTTTTATTCCTTATAATGGAAGGTTGGTGTGATGTAAGGATTGCTATTAAATTGAAGGTTGCAAATAGATCTCATTTAGTTATTATATTCATTGCCAGTAAAATGGGGCTGCAGTTTGGCATACTGGCAGGGAATTGCCTCTGAGTGGTTTCAAGTGGCAGGGGGCTTAGTGTTTGGTTGTTCACTTGACTGGTAATGACCTGGGAATCATTACAAAGCTGATGTTGGTAGTTAGGGAGTGGGTATTTGATTTATACAGTGGTTATGCTAGCTTCTGAGGCTATGTTGTGTTACTTTAGAAATGGAGAGGGATCAGTGCTTTGCTTTCAGTATTTTAGGCAATTGGCTATTTTCCTTATTTATGTGAGAGGATTTTAGGGGTGATGGCATGGATTCTGCTTGGTTAGAGAGGATGGGGTTCATAGAAAGATGGTTGGCTTAATGCCTTTTAACAGTGGTTGGGTCTGGTCGGAGAGAGGGCGAACAGCCTGGCCAGGTTGTTGGGCAGAGAAGGGGAACAGGCTTGCCCTCTTCTGTTTCCCCTCTGGTGTTGGATGTTCATTTCAATGAGTTTGGAAAGGAAAGTGAGCAGTTGGACGCTACTTTATAAGTAAAATAAGCAAGCAGAGGTAAACTGCCTATTTAGTGGATGTGTAAATCAGTAAATGGTAAATGAAGTGAGTGGAGGTACGCTGCTTCATAAGTAAGTGAGTGGAGGTATGGATGCTGCTTACTGGGTCAGGATGGGTGGGGCATGCTGTCCTTTGTTAACATTACATGAATGTTATGCTCAAGTATACCATGAGTTGGTTGTAATTAATAAATATTGGTTAACAAATTATGTTTATGGAAATATAATAAAGGTCATCAAATGTCATTGGGTGTGATGTATTTATTGAAGGGGACCATGACAAATATCTTCTCCAGTTAAATCAAGCATGATTGTTGTGTCTGTTTACCTGCATTGTTTTTTGAATCTGCATGCAGTTGCAACAGTGCAGCAGAGATATGCATGTATAGATTCATACTTGACTAGGAATATAAGCACACATTTCCATTCTCTGCAATATAAGGTTCATCACTAAGAAGATATTCTCGTTACTGAATTAAATCCATAGTTGCTGTGGTTGCTTTTATTATGAAAAGTCAGAAATGTTCACATTCAAAATTGTTTTTATTCTTGGTTATTACTTTCAGTACATTCTGAGTTCCATTGCCAGCAAATGTTTCCTGTTACACCAGGTTCAGTAGCCAGATCACAGACTTCATTCACAGTTGGAACTTATGGAATATCCTGTGTTAACAGTAATATTTTTCCAAGTGCATCACCCGGAACTTATTTAACTTCTGTAAATTTTCACCATCTGTCTTACATTTTCTGAATTTTCACCTCTATTGACAACAAACAAATCAAAAAAATTAAACTAAGTAAAAATAAAATAAAAATTAACTAGCTATACAAAAATTGGTACCACAATAGGTTTAAAAGGCATAGACAGCAGGTGAGTCTTTCAACAGATGTATATTCAGTGTTAGAATGACTAAAAATGCTAGAAATTGACCATATTAGTGATGTTTTGGCGTCATCTGTTTGATTGCATCTTATTGCAAATTCTATATGTAAATCATTAAAATGGATCTTCAGTATGCAGCCAAGAAAAGCACCCAAGCTTAAGATACTATGAATCTCTGTTGTACATCTTCAGCACCAGCAGTGCCCCATCATTGGAAGATAGGAACATTTATTTATTTATTTATTTTACATTTGTTTACCGGGAAAGTCCGACTGGGATAAGACCCATTTTCAGCGGAGGCCCGGGGAGAAAAGCTCCACAGAGATTATACAAAACTTATACAATAAAGTATACAAAATTTATACAAGAAATTATACAAAAAATATACAAGACTTACAGTACACCAAAAATTATATTCTATGCTATTATAGCTGACATTTGTATTATACCATCATCTGATATAATTCCTTATTGTAGTGCAGACATTGAAGTTTCTCAAAGTAAGCTGAGGAAGGGTTTGTAGGGGGGAAAGTGGATAGAAAAAGATGAGATTAGAGATTATCTAGACATGAGAGACAGCATAGAATATGAAGTGGTCAGGGAAGATGAAAAAGTATGACCAGAAACTATTAAAACTAGTTAGCCCGGAGTAGTACAGCAGCAAAGCCAAGGGTCATTAAGATCATTTTTAAGAATGTTTTTGAATTGGATGGTATTTGTGTTGATTCTGATGCTGTGTGGTAGCGAATTCCATCTTGTTGATACATAATAAGAAAATATTTAGTCCCCTGCTGTATTAGTGGATTTGGACAGATGTAGTAGAGATTTATTTGTTGAGTTAAGACTTCAATTTGTGGTTTGGGGCTGGAGAATATTTAGAAGGGCAGTTTTTTTTAAGGTTAATATACTAGTTTGTGTGCTAAGGTTAATTGGTTAGAGGATAATAGTTGTGGGAGTTCTAACCAGGATAGTTTCTTTAAGGAGTGACAGTGATGGGTATGATGTGGGCAGTCAGCTGCAAATTTAGCTATTTTATTGTAGCATGTTTCAAGTTCAATTAAATCTGTCTTTTTAAGTTTGGTGAGAATCGGGGAAGCATACAGAAATGTTTATAGAAGATGTGTTCTAGTAATGGCAAACCTAGAAGTCTAACACCTATTTCTGTAAAAAGTACCTGTTTTGTGTGAACTTTCTTAATTGTTTGTGCTATATATAGATCAAATCTTAGGTTATTATCTATTAGTACACCTAGTAGTTTTGTTTGTAAATTGGCATTAATTTTATTATTATTCCTAGTTGTAATGTAGAAGGATGCTTGGTGGGAGGGGGTCTTGTTGGATGGAAGATCATATGTTTTGTTTTACTGGGGTTGAGTATGAGCTGATGGTTTGAGAGGCATAGCTTGGCATCTGAGAATGATTTTTGGGTTATATCATGGAGGTGTTACAGGTTATTATCGACACATATAAGTGTTGTGTCATCTGCATATTAGATAGTTGAAGCCAGTGAGGTAGCACTATGGAGGTTGTTTGTAAAAATAGTCAAGAAAAATAGTCAAGAGCAGTGGCCCAAGAAGTGAGCCTTTAGGTACTCCTAGTGTGATGGGGAGAGGAGAGATAGGATATTAAGTCATTTTTCAGATTGTTGAAGGTCCTGTAGATAGCTTCAGAGCCATTGAAGTGCAGAGTGTCTGAGGTTCAATTTGGAGAGTGTATTTAATAGTTTGGGGTGGCAGACCATATCAAAGGCCTTGGACATGTCTAGAAAGATAGGAGAGATTATGTTACCATTGTTTCTGAGTTTTTTTGATGGTATTGGTGAAACTGAGGAGTGTAATTGTGGTACTAATGGAGCCTAAAACCATGTTGACATGTTGCTAGGATGTTGTTGAAGGTAAGATAATGAATCACTTGGGAGTGAATACACCTTTCAAGGAGTTTAGATAGTGGAGAGAGAATAGCGATCGATCTGGAGTTTGTCAGCTCTGTGGAATTTGCATCATTGTGTAAGGGGATACTGTGTGCAATTTTCCATATTGCTTGGACATGTTGTTCTGCTATGGACCTATTAATAAGGATCAACATTGGATAAGATATGGCTTCAGCAGCTAGTTTTAAATATTTGGCTGGTAACTTGTCAGCTGCTATTATAGAGGCTTTGAGCTTTTTCAGTAGTTTCGTAATGGTAGCTGGGGAAGAGGCTGAAAGGAGAAGGAGATGGAGCTAATATTGTGAGTTTGAAGGCTAGTGATGGTTCGGTGAAATTACTTTTAATAAGAGATAGCACACTTTCAGTGAAGTATTTATTGAATTCTTCTTCAATGGTGGTAGGAGAGTGTGGTAAATTGGGGGAAGGGGTAGTGGAATGTACTGGGTGGAGAACATTTATGGTATTCCAAAATTTTGGGGGATTATGCTGGTGTTTATGTTGCAGGTTATAGTAGAAGTTCTTTTTATCTAAGTTGATTTGGTGTTTAGCCTTGTTTCTAATTTGCTGGAATGCAATTTAGTTTATTTAGGTTATACATGTGAGCCATGTTTGCCAAGCTTTGTCTCTTATCCTAAGTAGCATTCTGGTGTCATTAGTTAGTGATGGTGTGTATGTGGCTTTAATACAGATTGACCTGGGTGGGCAATTTGTTTAGAATTTCAAGGAAGGTAAGGTTGAAATAATCTACTGCAGCATCAAGAGGCAGGATTTTTAGTAGAGAGCAGTTACATTTTTTAGGGTATTGATTAGGTCTTGGAGGTTAAAGTTTTTTTTACTGCGGATTTGGAGGAAGGTGGTGAGCTTGATAGTATTGATGTTTTTTCTCAATAGATACATTGGCATATGGTCACTAAAGCTGTCAGCTAAGCAACCACTAATCTGATAATTCTGAGGTCTGTTGGTTAGTGTCCAATCCAGTAAAGATAGACAGTTGGAGTTTTTATCTATCCATGTTGAGCTTGAATGAGTTGTGTAAAGCCATAGAGGTTGATGTGATTGCTAGGTTTATGTAAATAACAAGTTGTCCAGTCTATACTAAAGTCACCCATAATGATAGCTTCTTAGGCTATGGAATTTGATATAGAATGGATGACGTGCTCTATAGTGGAGATGCTATTTCCAAGTGGGACATAGGTAGCTATAATGGATATGAACTTGTTTTGGTTAAGTTGAAGTTTAGTAGGTAGGATTTCTATGTTTTCAAGGTTATCTATGTTAAGGCTTTATGGTAAAAGTGTGAACTGCTCTTAAATAAGATGGTTACCACTCCACCTCTTTTTACCTTCCTGTTTACTCTAATAATGTTGTAACCAGGTGGTGTAATTTTGTTGTCAGCATTGTGTGCTTTTAACCAAGTTTCCATTAAAACAGCAATATCAGGGTTATAATGGGATAGGGTGGCATATAATTCTTGAACTTTATTGACTATGCTTCACAGGTTTAAATTTAGGATTTGTATTTTGGAGTCTTTTCATGATAGATTTTTTTATATCTTATATTTGAAGGGGTGGTAAGGATGTGTTCTGGGGGCCTGGGTTTGGGTGAATGTCTCCCCTTACAATAAGTTTGGTAGCTATGGTTACTAGTGTCTGGATGAATGCTAATATATGTTTATGAAACTTAAAAGGAGTATATTTTGGGTTGGGTTGAATATGGTGCAGTCTGTATGAGGTGTGATTGAGTTCTGTTATATTTAAAATGGATAGAGATATTATAGGTTCATAGGTTCATAGGTTGGTACTAGGCTATCAGCCCTAGGGCCTATGCAAGCCTAGCCATAACAATTCCCAGGATATTTCTTCCCATAATATTTACTTCTCTGGACCCCTGTCTAGCAGGGTGACTGACATGATCCCCGGGGTGAATTTCCTATCTCCCATCCAATCATCAAGGTTCCTTTTGAAGAGGGCCAATGAGGCACTCTGCTTGACATGTATGGGCAGTCTATTCCAGAGTATGGGGAGTCTCCCTCCAGCATGTTTTGTTCATTGTGATGACAAGGTTTAGATCCCTGGAGCATGTGTCTCTGAGGGATTGGGATTTCTTTAAGTGGAGCATGTCCAACAGCTCAGGGTTTGACATGGCCTTGTATGTTAAGCAGAGATCGCCTCTGAGTAGATGATATGCCACAGAGTACAGATGGAGATTTTTTAGATGGTCAGCATATGGCATCTGCTTTAGGCCAGTGATTCTTTTAGTGAGGTATTTCTGTGGCCTTTCCAGCTGCTGCAGACATCTTGTGAGGTACATACCAAATGGGGCATTATACTCTATAATGGGTCTAATGAGGGATGAGTACAGTGGGACAATGACCTCCTTTTTACTGAATGAAAAGCCCTTAGTGATGAGGTGTGCCACATAGAAGGATTTCCTGACTGTTGTGGAGATGTGGTTATCGAAAGTGAGACCACTGTCCACCTGTGTCCCTAAGTCTCTCATCACACTTTCAATGTTTAGTGTCCTGCCACCTATGTGGTAATTCTTCAAAAGGGGATAACTATACATTTCTTGGCATTAAGCTTGAGCCCATGGCTCTGACACCAAGCATCTGTTTCTGTAAGGCCCTTTTGTAGAATATCCACATCATTTGGGGATTGAATAATGGCTCCCAGTTTGCAGTCATCTGCGAACTTTGTTAGCCAGAGTCCCTTAGTGTTGGCCTGTACTTCAGAGAATTAGATGCCAAACAAGAGTGGTCCCAGGACTGAACCCTGAGGTACTCCACTTGTCACTTGTCTGGAGCTGGATTTGGAGTCGGCTACTTTTACAGTCTGGGTTCTGTCAGTAAGCCATTTGGCAACCCATCAAATGACGTAGGGGTTTATGCCCAGCTTAGTAAGTTTATCTATGATTCCAGAGTGGGGGATGGTGTCGAAGGCCTTGGCGAGGTCCAGATAGGCTGTGTGGACCACCTTATCCTTGTTCACAGCTCTGGAGACTGATTTGAAGAAGTCAATCAGATTCTGGAGACAAGATCGGCCCTTCACAAACTCACACTGGGTGGGGTCCAGTATTTGAAGGTTGCCAATGTCTTTGTTTATAAGTTCCATGATAATGCATTCCATGCCTTTGCAGATCTGGCTTGTCAGACTGATGGGATGGTAGTTACCGGGATCCAGGGTGGATCATCCCTTGTGGAGCAGGATAACTGTAGCTGTGCGCCACTCAGTGGGCATGAAGCCTGAAGTGAGGCTATGATTAAACATAAAACTTAGCTGAGGTGCCAGTTCATTTTGTAGTTCATGTAGTACACAGCTTGGGATGTCATCTGGTCCCATGGATGCTGTATTCTTAGCTTTGGAAAGTGTAGTTTCTACCTGTGTGGCTGTGATTATCAGAATTTGGCAATCTTTTGGTACTGAGATGGGCCCATTAGGGGGTGAGAGGGGGTGAAGTTGGCACTAAATCGATCTGCCAGGATATTGGCAATATCCTTGGGATCAGTATATTTAATGCCATTCTGTTGTAGCTCAGAGCAGATCTGAGCATTGCCATTAAGATTCTTGACATAACTATAGAATGCCTTGTGGTTGTCTTTGGAATCTTTGGCAATTTTATTTTCGTAACTAGCTTTTGAGGATTTTATGAGGGATCTCAGCTTCTTACTGAGGCTGGTGAGGGAATTTTTTGCATCCTGGGACTTTCCTCTTTTCTGCAGCAGTTTTTTCCTTCTGTTGTATAGTTTGTTTATAGCAGGGGATCACCAGATTGGCTTCCTTTTTTTTGGAGAAGAGCATCTTGGTTCTATTTGGGATTTCATGATTCATGCACGAGTGGATGTGCTCGTACAGTGCCTTAGTGTAGGATTCTGCAGTTGAACTTCCAGATCCCGTCTGCATGGATGTTGTAAAGTTTGTCACTTTTGACTTCAGTAGCATGAAGTTAGCTTTGGAGAAGTTTTTTTATGGAGGTTTCCTTACTGGTGGGGTGGGGATGGGATGTGGATGTCAAGGGTGATTTGCTTATGATCAGACCTGACCAATGAGGGGGTGACCACTGGTGTGGAACATCTATCTCCCATGTTGGTAATGACCAGGTCTAGGATACTGGAGCCCCTGGTGGGACAATGGATTAGTTGATCCAGGGAGTTGGAATTTATGAATTCCAAGAACTGTTGGGAAAAGGAGTTGGTACCCGAGTAGTTTTCCCAATTAACGTCAGGGTAGTTAAAATCACCCAGTATTAGGGTGTTTGGTTGTATCTTAATATTTTTCAGTATGTTTAGAAAGGTGTAGTGAGAATCTTGGGGCATGGTGAGGGATCTGTAGCAAGCTACAATTTGGATTTCAGTCTTACCTAGTGTTAGTTGCTCCTGGAGAATTTCAGATACATTGTGTTGGGCAGCTAGCCTGGAGGTGTGAATATCCTTGTTGAACATGAACACTCCTCCACCTTTAGTGTTTCGGTCTTGGTTTTGTGTATTAAGATGGAATAGTCAGTTAGGTGTGGAGAAAAGGTAGATGTAGTTTTGTGAAATGTGTGAGAGAAGACTATTTGTGAATGGTAGTTTGTTAAGTGAGCAGTAGTTGCTAGCAGAGCTAGTATTATACAATGTATTGATAGCATTTTGTAATGATAAAAAGTGTAGGGATTGGTTAAAGGTTTATATACGTGTGGTAATGGATGGGTGTTGTTAAGGTTAGTGTGGAAATGTGAGCTATTGTATAATTGGAAATTGTGTAGGTGGTGACTGGTAGATAAGTGTGAATGTCAGTGGTTAGATTTAGAATAAATTTGAGTGATGGGTGGGAATGGGGGCAGGGTAGGGGAGTGGAGAGAAGCATAGTGAGGGCAGAACAGAAGGGGCAGAGCCAAGTTCTATGAATGCACAGCCTGGAGCAATTAGTCACTTAGATTACCAGGTACTGTGGAAGGTATCTATAATACTCCTAGGCAAGTAGTCACAAGAACAATATACTTAGCCATATACACCTTTAAGTAGAAACTCATAAGGTCTTGCCATGGCTTTCAAGCACCTTTCATAGGTTCATAGGTTCATATGTTGGTACTAGGCTATCGGCCCAAGGGCCTATGCAAACCTAGCCATAACAATTCCCTGGTTATTTCTTCCCACACTATTGATGTGATCCCTGGGGTGAATTTCCTTTCTCCCATCCAATCATCAAGGTTCCTTTTGAAGAAGGCCAAAGAGGTGCTCTGCTTGACATGTATAGGCAGTCTATTCCAGAGTCTAGGGAGTCTCTGGGTCAGGAACCTATCCCTCCATCATGCTTTCTTTATTGTGATGACAAGGTGTTGATCCCTGGAGCTTGTGGCTCTGAGAGATTGGGATTTCTTTAAGTGTAGCATGTCCAACAGCTCTGGGTTTGACATGGCCTTGTATGTTAAGCAGAGATCGCCTCGGAGTAGACGATATGCGACAGAGTATAGCTGGAGTTTTTTAAGGTGGTCAGCATAGGGCATCTGTTTTAGGCCTGTGATTCTTTTAGTGAGGTATTTCTGCAGCCTTTCCAGTTGTTTCAGATGTCTTGAGAGGTACATACCAAATGGGGCGTTGTATTCTATAATGGGTCTAATGAGGGATGAGTACAGTGAGACAATGACCTCCTTTTTTCTGGATGAAAAGCCCTTAGTGATGAGGTGTGCCACATAGAAGGATTTCCTGACTGTTGTGGCGATGTGGTTATTGAAGGTGAGACCACTGTCCACCTGTGTCCCTAAGTCTCTTATTACACTTTCGATGTTTAGTGTACTGCCACCTATGTGGTAATTCAGGGGTACATGTTTTTTCCCAAAGGGGATAACTATGCATTTCTTGGCATTGAGCTTGAGCCCATGGCTCTGGCACCAGGCATCTGTTTCTGTAAGGCCCTTTTGTAGAGTATCGACATCATTTGGGGATTCAATAATGGCTCCCAGTTTGCAGTCATCTGCAAACTTTGTTAGCCAGAGTCCCATAGTGTTGGCCTTTACTTCAGAGAAGTCCCAGGACAGAACCCTGAGATACTCCACTTGTCACTTGCCTGGAGATGGATTTGGAGTCAGTGAATTTTACAGTGTGGGTTCTGTCAGTAAGCCAGTTGGCAACCCATTGAGTGATGTAGGGATTAATGCCCAGCTTAGTAAGTTTATCTATGTCTCCAGAGTGGGGGATAGTAGCAAAGGCCTTGGCAAGGTGCAGATAGGCTGTGTGGACTGCCTTACCCTCGTCCATGGCTCTGGAGACTGATTTGAAGAAGTCAATCAGATTCAGGAGACAGGAACGGCCCTTCACGAACCCAAACTGGGTGGGGTCCAGTGTATTAAGGTTGCCAATGTATTTGTTTATAAGTTCCATGATAATACGTTCCATGGCCTTACAGATCAGGCTTGTCAGACTGATGGGGCAGTAGTCCCTGGGATCCAAGGTGGATCCCCCCTTGTGGAGTGGGATAACTGTAACTGTGCGCCACTCAGTGGGCATGAAACCTGAGGTGAGGGTATGATTAAACATGAGGTGCCAGTTCATTTTGTAGTTCATGTAGTACACAGCCTAGGATGTCATCTGGTCCCATGGATGCTGTATTCTTAGCTTTGGGGAGTGCGTTTTTTTACCTGTGTGGCCATTATTACTGGAATTTGGCAGTCTTCCGGTATTGAGATGGGCCATTTAGGGGGTGAGAGGGGGGTGAAGTTGGCACTGAATCGATCTGCCAGGATATTGGCAATATCTTTGGGATCAGTATATTTAATGCCATTCTGTTGTAGCTCAGAGCAGATCTGAGCATTGCCATTATAGTTATAGAATGCCTTGTGGTTGTCTTTGGAATCTTTGTAACTAGTTTTGGAGGATTTTATGAGGGATCTCAGCTTCTTACTGAGGCTGGTAAGGGAGTTTTTTTGCATCCTTGGATTTTCCTCTTTTCTGCAACAGCTTCTTCCTTTTGTTGTAAAGTTTGCTTATGGCAGGGGACCACCAGATTGGCTTTCTTTTTTTGGAGTAGAACATCTTGGTTCTATTTGGTATGGCACGATTCATGCATGAGTGGATGTGCTTGTACAGTGTCTTACTGTAGGACTCAGCAGTCAAACTTTCAATTCCTGTCTGCATGGGTGTCATGAAGTTTGTAACTTCTGACTTGAGTAGCATGAAGTTGGCTTTGGAGAAATAAACAGCCATGCAGGTCTCGAACCCAGGACCCTATACACCACAGTCACAGTAGTTAACCACCAAGCCATCACAGAAGTGCCCATTTTCTAAATTAAGTGTGAGATTCATGATAACCTTCATGTAACTTTGTGTCTACCCATCCAAAAATCTTGTTTCATCTTAAAGGTACCCAAAGTAGCACATTTTTGGACCTATAGAGTAACTTATTCTATATTCTAGTTGCATATTTAGATAGGAACCTATCCTTTCTGCAATTTTTGACATTTGTTTTTGCAAATTTATTTTATTGTGTGGGTGTTTGTACAGTCACTGGATTTATGAAGACATTGGTAGTGTATAGGATTGTGTCTTTCATGGCACAAAGTTACATTCAGGTCACCTTCGAACAGCTGGTATGTTACTAAGTATGACTGTCATGCCAGTCGACTGAGATAATAAGGCCTTTAACTTTCTTTGTTAGGGATTTTTAGGTACCTTCCACTTGAGCAACATTTTTTAATTTTTATGTATGACAGGGAACATTTCATTCAATGAGAACTTTAATAAGGGAAGAGTAAAGTGATAAGGATTTATTTGAATCTTGAAGACATTCCCTTGGAAATTAAATGTGCTAAATAGAAGGATTTCCTGACTATAGTGGAAACATAATAATTGAATGAGGGAGAGTTGACCATGTAAGTATCCATGTCTCTTACGGCTGTATCTGTCTGAAAAGAAGTATCATGTTTAACAAAGAGATGAAAGCCTATTTTTTATTGTTTTGCATCGTATATGAAAATATTCTCAGTATACCAGTTGTTTATTCATAATTTTATTTCATAAAAATAATATCCATTCATGCATTATTCTTTCAAAAAAGCTTGAGTGCCATGATTATCTTAAAAATAAATCATTTTTATACAAATCTCATTGTCTGTCACTAGCTTTCAACTTTCCACTACTGTTTTAATAAAAAAAAAACTGCATATTAAACAAATGGAGCATGGACATACACTTGTTACAATGTCATCTAACTCAGAGAAGAAAAATCAAAGCTAGAGAAACAGTGATGCACAAACAGTGGAATACATTCTCTTTTACAAAAAATAAACATCATCCTCTTCATCAAGCTACAAAAAGTTATCAAACAACATCTTTACATATAGTTTATGAACTTTGCTAGCTATACCTTTGTGGTTTAAATGCATGGAGATAAACTGCAGTCTCCTCCAATGTGAAACAAATCACACTTCAGCAGTAGATTGTTGTACATTTACGTCTTTCTGTTTTTATTGATTGCAATAATCTTTCCCTTGCAATGTGTCAGTTTCAGATTCAGACATCACAGTGCCATTCCATACAGTTTGCATGTGTACTCACCCACCTTCACCAGTTAGAAAAATGTCCACAGAATTTGCAAAGATAAATAAAAAAGGAGCTGATAGAACTGTAAAATAATAATAATAATAATATTTATTTTGTTAGTTACTGGAATTTATTTACTGAATAAGAAAGTACAACTGGTATACCTCTAATCCTCTTAGAGCAAGATATATGTACAAAGCCATATATAAAAGTGGGAGAAAGGCAGAAATATAGGGATACTTTTTATATATTGCTCTTACAAACTTAAAAAGTTGACAGAATAACAGGTTTTGCATTAGCATGAATTTTCTGAAGGGTATGAAGTCTGAAACTCAAACATCTGTCATTATTTTCTAACTTCAGTCTTTAATGATTTGCCAGAAAATCACAATTTTATGAAAACTGGACCAAAAATATGAGGCAAAAATCTGGACATTCTGCAAAAATCTATACAGTTGAGAGGTATGGGTCCACAGAGTACCCGTTTTCAGCAGAGGCCAGGGAAGAAGGTAACATAACACAAAGCATTCTATAAATATTATACATTACAAAGTTATTGTAAGAGACACTTTACATTATAAACTTCTCAGTCATTATGGCCCCTCCAATCTACGCACATCATCACTTAATTAGAATCATTCCCTACATAGCCCATATTTTAAATTCTAGATTTTAATACAAACCATATCCATACCTGAAACCATGTACCCATTCAATCCACCTTAGGCATACAAACCCTTCCTATAAAACTAAACAAACTTAGTTACTCAGATATCTCTCCCTCTCTACTAGCAGCAAATACCATCACCACTAACAGATTAAAACTACTGCCGCCTACCCCCAAAATTAAATGATGTCAAGCACTACACTACAAACCCACCTCACATAGACAACAGACTCATACTCAATCTTATCTACGCCACACTTTAATACAACGTGAGATATCCATCCAAACTCAGGCCCAATCTACACTCCTACATCCACCATTAGCCAAGCCTACCAAACATTTCACCATACCCATACATTCACCTCTAGGCTACATAATCACACATCTCAAAATGCACTTCAATTAATAACAATAAATTCTTGCAGCATTTGCAATAAAATTACTGAATTCCATGCCTGGCTAATCACACACACCCCAAATATTATTACAGTAACAGAAACTTGACTAAAACCGAACATAGCTGACATTGAAATTCTCCCTCCAGGTTACAATAAAATTTGTTCAGACAGACTTCATAAAAAGGGTGGCGGTGTGGCATTAATCTATCAGAACTCATTACAAATAACGTTTACAAACCACCACCTTTGAAAACCCCTACTTACCTCCCTTCAGATAAATAGAAACAAACAAGTATGCATAGCAGTAATTTATATTCCCCCAAGCCATAATATCCATATACTCAAATACTTTTTTATCTTGGATAAATCAGAATATACTCCATGAAACTATAATTCCAGGAGATACCAACATTAATTGGTTAAACTTAGACACCCCCTCCCCAGCAAACAGCATAAACCTCCATAGTTTTATTCAACTCATCACTACTCCTACTGCTGGTCTATCAACAGACTGTGAATCAACCTTAGACTGGAAACTGGTAACCCATCCCCAGAACTTTACATACTCAGGCACCTTACCAAATACACTAAGTGACCACCTCATGTAATGCTCTTCTATCCCCCACCCAACATGGTTTCCATCCAGGGCATAACACTATCACAGCCCTTCTCTCTTTCACTGACACCATCAGCAAGCCTTAGATGCAAGGTATCCTACCTCTGTAATCCTACTGGACCTTTTTAAGGCTTTTGGCACAGTCTCACATACTAAGCTAGTAATTCAGGTCTATGTTAAATCGTCGAATGCTTAAAAAAGTGAACAATGATTTATCAAAGTCATGTAAGTGAAAGCTTATAATCTCGAACGCTTAGAGCAGCAATTTTTTTCCAAGGGAAAAAAATCGCTGTTCCACAAAAAAAATAAATAAATAAATTATAAAACATTACATAAAGTGGAGGGCTTTGCCACCCACACCCCCGATGTGGGGGCCTGTGCCCCCTACACCCCCCTACTTAAATGTACCAACTCCAAGATCACACTGTAGTGATGAAAATGGCAAAGTAATTGAAGCGGCCAAGAGATTTCTTTCGTAGGGAAAGAATTAGCTTATGTCGTTTTGCTATTTTGCCTTTTCGTTCTTTCAAGTTCAGTCATTTAATAGGAACCCTAGTAATTCAACTATCAAGACTAGGCTGCTCCCCAAGATCCCTAAACTAGTTTTCATCTTACTTACAGAACAGGGAACAATCAGTAAGGTGGTTAAATGTATAATCTGACTACTAACCCAACAATATAGAAGTACCGCAAGGATACATTTTAGGTCTACTAATTTTCAATATTTTCATCAATGACTTGCACAAAGCCCCCCAATCCAGAATCTCATCCAATATGCCGATGATTCAACTCAGATATCCACCTCCAAAAACTTCTCAGATCTCCTCATAGTTACACAACACGCCTTTACGTCTATCGAATCATGGATTATTAATGCAAAACTTATGCTAAACCCCAAAAAAACTAAACTTTCACTTTTCTCTACAAAATCACCTGACACTGACTTCAAAATCCTTGCTAAAGACAGCACAGAAATAGAACTAGTTAAGACAGCCAAACTACTAAGCATAACAATAGATAACAAACTCACTTATGAACCACACATCCTGAATGTAATAAAGAAAACTCATTTCAAACTAGGCAAACTATATCGTCATAAGCCCTACATGGATAAATATAACAAAAGAAAACTAGCTAATATCCTACTCATCCCTTTCCCTTCTATATGGTAGTGCCATTTTAGCAGTCTTCACACAACCCTTAGTAATAAACTACAATCCTACTACAATAAAATAGCCAAATTCACCTCCGAAAAACCACACGGTTCTCATCACTGCCTAGCAGTCACAGAACTAAAATGGCTAGAATTTTCCCACCATCTAAAATACACCCAACTAACCTTAGCCCACAAATTAATCAGTAAACGTAATGAATGCCCAGCCCTCGACTCATTCCTACAAACTTACACACCGACAAGAACTCTAAGATCTTCCTGTAAACTCTTGTTTATGGTAACAAAACCCAACAAAAGAGCTGGACAATGTCTGTTCTCCCACTCTATTGCCAAACTATGGAATAACCTACCATCTGAAATAACCCAAATTGACCACCCAAAAACCTTTAAAGTAGCTCTAAATACACATTATCTAAACAATCCATCCTGGACCTGCGTCCAAAGCAAACCTCCTTAAAAAGGACATTTCACCAAATACTGGGTTGGCAAATTTTTGTAAAACTCAGTCTTCACAACAACTACTGGAAACCTTCTATACAGTGTACTATACTCTTAACATAGAAAGTATTGTTTTAAAGTCCATGCTTTTCTAGTGTAGAATAAAGTAAATTGCTGTGAATTGTATTTTGAAATATGTTTTTCTCTTGCGTCTTGTGTAGAATAATGTAAATCCTGTAAATTGTATTTTTGACATATTTTTTTCTGCATCTTTAACATGTAATACTTTTTAAGCTTATGTTAAACTTTGTTGTCACTGTAATGCTTTGTGAAGCTTTTCTCCTCGGGCCTCCACTGAAAATGGGTCTCAGAACCAGTGGACTTTTCCGGTCAACAAATGTTAATAAACAATAAATATAAATAAATATATTACATTAAATGTAATTCAGTAATAAAACATTTTTGTTTACAGGTATTATACAACAGCCAAAACATATGAATAGTGATTCAGAAATAAAGGAGATGGATAGGAGATGTTTAGAAGGATGTCTGTCTGCCTATACATAAAAACTCAGGATGTTTAGTAAAATAAAATTAGATATCAGAAATGTGGTAAAATTTCAGAGATACTGTTACACTGATATAGACAAGATCAGAAAGTAGTTCAACTTTGAGTAGAGAGAGATTATAGGAAATAGTTATTACAAGAATGTTAAATAAAAATGAAAGAGTAGAGATGGAGAGAAGAGTGTCTATACAACCTGGATTAGAACAAGAGTCTAGACAGCAGGTGAAAAAGAATACATTAAAGAAAACAAGAACTCCTTTTATTCTGACTGCTTGATATGGGATCTTGAGCTTTATTTTTGTCCCTTCTTTTGGCAGTCTGTGCCACACCCTCCTACCTGCCCCACTCTCCTTCCAGCTCATGAATGACTATTTAAATTGAAGATGCCAGATAGTGATTTGTGTCTTATGTTGAAACAAGGTCCTGAAATTGATATTTCTGCAAAATTACAGATGCTTGAGAAATATGCCTACAGTTCTGAAACTTGTACTATTTCTTTTACTTCCACAGCTGACTGTAGTCATTTTTCCCTTGATCAAAACTGTCACATGTATCCAGTCAGGGGAGAGCTTCATCCTGCAAGACTGAGATATGGTCTTATATCAATGTGTGAAAGCTCCCTTACTCTTCTTTAAAAAGTCTTCAATTTTCTGGCTGCCAGACAGCAATACCAAAGAAGATGTGTTCTGCCTTTCCCCTTCTGCTATAACAGCAACACAATGCTTGGATTGCAACATGCCCCCACACCCCTTTTGAAATTGTTCAGGTCCATTGCCATTGTATCACAATGTTAAGCTGTTTGTAGGTTGTGCACCTTTTACTTTTTGGAAAGGTACATCAAGCTGCTGTCTTTCAGGTTTAGAAGAAGAGTTCCTTCCATCCATCTGGAGATCTTCAAACAGACAGTGCCAACGTGGGAAGGTATCCTTTGCCTCTATATAGAAATTCCCAAATGTACTCTTCGAGTTTAATCATCATTCTCCATCCCTATACCAAGGCAGGTGCAATTCTCCCTCCAGCAGGACTCCACTGCATGTCATAGACAAAAATACATCCAAATATCAGTATGGAATAACCCAAACCTTATAGATAATTAAATACATCTGTTTAAATTCAATGTACTGCACACATCTGCAAGTCTAGTACGACTGGTCTTCTTATCCAATCCATCCTGACAAGGAACAGCTAGACACCAGTTTACACTTCTGTCCCTCTCCCATTTGAGAACTTAACACCATCTTCATACATCATCTCACCAGTCTCACAATTTTCCTTTCCTTTCATTTCAGTTGTTGTATAGCAATGGATGACTATTCATCAAATCAGAGGAAGTCTACTTTTTGTCCACTCCCACAGTTGGAATTGTATAAATTTCCTCCTTAATTCATCCTCAGAAGGAGTAATACATTTAATAATGTCCATCTCCTTACGGGGTAGCATAGCTTTCTAAGAAGTGAGAGGAGTTAAAGTGTTTTGTAGAATACTTTTTCATTGAAAACAGAATCCATCTTGTTTCACAATGGATTCTGACAGCATTGGCCTGACTTACTACTTTGCACTGTTATGGCATTTCCTGGTGCCATCATGGAAGATCGGAACATATGCCTAATAAGGGAAAAGCTTATTTAAGGGGTCTGTAGATTCTTACTATGCAAAACAACATAGAGGTGTTTAGCTCTAACTGGTCAGTGGCAACAGTCTGATAAATAACAAAATGTTTGCTCAAAAGCTTTTACAGTATAAAGATGACTACTGTTTATTTGTTCAGGGAGACAAGACCTAGATTGTTTAGTCTCTCACATATGTGTGTTCTTTTGCAACAAAGGAGAGCTTTCTGCTTTGTGGAACTGTATTGTATGAAGATATTTTATACCATAACACTTTAATGATAGTAGGGAATGATAGCTATTCATCATTGGGACTACCTTGCGTATATCATGACACAATGCTTGTATCAAGTGAGTTGCCACTTTGGAACTTCAATCTTTTGGAAAATAACATTAATTTTCTAAATATAATATGTGTGATTAACTGAATTTCCAGTCATATCAGTTTACAAAACCCACCTCTGCTCCTTTTAGAGGAAATAAGATCCGTTCCTAGTCTTTGTAAATATTATGCAATCATCCACATAGAAAAAGAAATTTGATAGATCATTACAGTCAATTTGTGGCCCAACAGGGAGATGTTTTATAGTATTATGTCATCTATATGAAGGTTTTATGGCAGAGAAAAAAAGTATGAAATGACATGCCTGATGACATACTTTAGAAAAAGGGAAAACAATGAAAAGAAGGCATTTACCTGGATACGTGTAGTCAATACTGCATACAGCAACTACCTGAAGCTATGATATCTAGCCCCAAATGCCACAGTAAGCAATGCATAAAACCTGCATTGCACCATATGTTTTCAAATGGTACTGTAGAGTAAAATGGCAGGAGTATTTTATAAATTGGCAAATTATTACACATCAGCATAACATTCAACAAATATCTGATCAGGGCAGCGCTGCTCCTCCTGTGCTTGATCCCAAAATGAGTGAGGTTTACTTTACCACATTTTCCCGTAAATGGTTAATGCTTGTCACCAGGATCTCAACAAAAACATGTGTCTCATAATTTACTGCAGAGACTGGATGATAATTAATGGACACAATGGCATCCTTCTCAGGCTAAAGTCTTGTCATCTCAAAACGTCAAATTTCTCTCATCAAAACTCACTCAGGTGGCATTATTCATTTATAAATCTACTAACAGACCTACAATGCCCTCAAGAACAATTGTATAAAACAATCAAGGAACTTATCAGCCCTCAGATACTTTTCTGCTTTATCTTTTTGATGGCCTTGGTAAAATCCATCAACAGTGACTGAGGCCATCACCATCTCCTGAGGCACGAGAGATCTGTCTGCAGCCCTTACCTAATCCATCCTTACTAATTCACGCCACTCATGTCTGGGTCTTCATCTGACTGCTAATCATCTACATATAGACTGCAACAGAACTCATAAAGCAATCTTTGGAATGCTGGGAATGGCATCCTCCATGACACCATCAGGTCCCCTTAAAGGAATGACAGACACAGCTGCAGCTGTCTCTCTAAACAATGTGCCACAAGCTTACAATGTTTTGATTCCACTTCTTACATTTGTTATCCTAAATCCTGGACTGTAGGCCTCCACTACTGCAAAATCAATCCTGTGTTTTAATGAATTGAGGTTATATTCTCAAGCTGGCTGTTGTACTATATATTGGGAGTGAATGTTTTCAGAAGCCTCACAGCTCCTGCTCCAATTTCTTTATCTCTCTTACAATTACACAAAAAAATGTGCTTCGCTTGGAAATCCACATCCCACTACTTAATATATCTTGCCTATCACTAGGTAAAGTGTGTGTCCCATCTCTGGGATTAAGTTCTGTAAACCCAATTTGAGTTGGTCAGCCATGCTGAGGATATGAGAGCACTGACATAGTTCTAAACATTGAGTGTGCCCCCAACTTAAGCAACAGTGATGCTTATCCTACTTCAGATTGTGATATATCCTTTTCAATATGTGTTTATTTTATACCTATAGATGTTGTTAAGGGGGACTATCTCTTTCAGGCCACATGCGCCTTCCTATGAGGCTTGCTATACTTGCTACACTTGCTATCTCCTAGTCACATGATGCATTCAAAGTAAGATTAAAATCTCCATCCTATATGAATGCAGATGGGAAGGAAGCTCCATTAGATTACCTGTCTGTAACTCCAGGCAGATGTCCAGTGCATCTAAATCTATATGTTAATGCTTGCAATCATACCTCTCAACCTCTTGGAGCAAGAAATACAGACAAAGCCACAAATAATGGAGAACAAATGCCCAAAAAATAGCACACTTTTTAAATATTGTTATTACAAACATAGAAAGTGAATAGAACTACAAGTTTTACATTAGCATGAATTTTCTCAATGAGTATGAAGCCTGAAACTCAAAGGTTTGTGATTATTTTCTGACTTCAACCCTTTATGATTTGCCAATGATTTGCTAGGAAAAAAAAAAACACAATTTTATGAGAAACAGACCAAAACTATAAGGCAAAAATGTGGACATTCTGAGAATATCTGTACAGTTCAGATATATGCTTGCAACAGCTTTTCTGGCCGCATTTCATTCATGTGGCACTGTCATTGCCTTCCCCTGTAATTAGTCCACTGGTACAAGAACTGACCTGGAATTTAGTTGCAACCAAGCAAGCAAAGGCACATTTCAGGCTGACAGCTGTATAAAACAGCAGCAGCCTTACTGCAACAGAATTTGCCATCAGTTCTAGAACTTCACATAGGCCCTGCATCATATCCTGCAGGAGAATTATATCAGTACCTATCTCCTATAGGGAGACCAGACTTCTGCTGTCCTCACATGGGTTCATAGACCCCTAAAAGTGAAACAGATATATGAATCAGACCACATGTCTACTGTATCCCAGTGCCCTCACTTTTTCATATCACCTTAAATATGTTTTTAAACTAATTGATAAGCACGTGTCCTCAACATAGGGAAGTAGAAGAACTCACTGAAACATACACACACACACACACACACACACACACACACACACACACACACACACACACACACACACACACACACACACACACACACACTACACATCCTTGTCTGGAGTACCCAAAAAGTTATACAAAGAAACTGGGTTGTAATATTCTTGGAGCTTCTGTGCATTCCCTAAAATCATTTTTTTCTGGGAACACACAAAACAATGGGATAAGTATGCAAAACTGTCAAAAGGACTATCACTTGGTTAATTCTCACTGCTATTACTTTATCAAATAAATGTGCTTTTAAGCAGCTTATCTTCCAGGTCCCTGAAACAGTAAAATGCTTATAAGTTTGCTTGCCTTCCTCTTCACTGGTTTGACCTTGATATGACATAACAGTCATCACACTGATGCTAGTGTTATCTAGATATGTTTATGTTGTGAGGCTGTAATTACCAGAGATTCAGGATTTTCTTCTTTCTGGCCATTCCACAAAATATAGATGGGACCTGTGAGCACTGTTTCTGACTTGGGAACATTCACCAATAAACATTGTTTTATCTCATCCACTTTTAATAAATCCAAAATTTAGCCTTTTAACTCTCTCATAGTAGCCTAAACATGCTCTTCAGCTTTCTGGCAGGGAGGGGTATAACACTTTGCATCACTTCGTGCCTATTAGGGTAATGAGTGTCTGATATGCTGTCTGCTGGTACTCCTGCAAGTCTTTTGTCTGGTTTCTAACACTTGTCACATACTCTGTAGTACCTACTGCACACAGCCAATTGGTGTATCAGCGGAGAAAATGGCACACTCCTCCATTCTGCATAGACTTCATGCTTAGATCTTACTGGGGCAAGAAACCATGACCTTGCTTGCATGAAGATGAAGAAAGTAACACTGGATGCTGAAACTCGCACAGGTCAGAAGACAGAAAAAATGCTGCACATAGCGAATTTTCATACATATGAGTGCCACTTTTCTCATACAACATTTCTGCATTACATAGAATCAGTGTGACCATACAAACCAAACAATTATGTTGCTGTCAGGCATCTGGATCCCCCCACCATTGGATAAATGTTTAATTTTGGAAGCAGTCCAATATTATTTACTTCTTGTGATTGAAGTGAAACACACAATCTTTATTTACACACTGCTACCTAAAATGATGCTTAATCCTCTGAGTTGGTTAACTTTTTGATAAACAGTAACATTAATGTAAATTCCTGTCTCGGTTCTCAATAAAATATGTATTCAAGACCCCCATGTCCCTGCCCTGTGGAAAAAAAAATCTTCATTATCCCACTTCATAACTGAGTTAACTCCTCTGAAATCTCTAACTTTAGGTCAATAGACATCTTGCCCATCCCCCTTTTTCATACCCTGGCAAAGTGTATTCATAAGCAACTCCATCAGTGCCTCTTGCAAAATGATCTCCTAACTCCAACACAACATGGTTTCAATCAGGCCATTACATCACTACAGCTCTCCTCAACTTTTCTGACACCATTAACAAGGCTAGAGACCAAGAAAAGTTTCTCTCTTCTGTTTTAATAGATCTCTCAAAAGCCTTTGACATGGTGTCACATGGGGAACGTCTAACTCAAATGCCCTCTCTGGGCCTTTTAAAAACAACTTTATTATGGTTCTCTACCTAACTGTTTTAAAAATATCAAACTGTGAAAGGGCTCTCTTTTTCCACTCCTTTTCTCTTAGCTAAAATTGATGTTTCTCAAGGTTCCGTTCTCGGCCTACTGCTCTTTAACATTTTCATCAAAAACCTTTATACTTCCTCTCAGCAAGCTTGTCTTATTTGGTATGCAGATGATTCAAATCTCATCTGCTCACCTGACAACCAACTACAACTACACTACATGACACAAAATGCTTTTAACTCAGTCAAACTCTGGCAACGTCAAGACCAACCTTTACTTAATCCCAACTAGTCTAAACAACTACTATCTTTTTTTCAAAGCCCAATACCAATGTTAAAAGTAACTTCCACATTACCTCTATAAACAATACAGCTACTGCAATAGTCATCCATACCAAATTGCTCAGATTCACCAAAGATGACAACTAAAGGTTGATCTTCACATACAAAACTGTATAACAATAACTCATAAAAGATAGGTCTGCTATATAAAGCAAAAAAAAGAAAAAAGCCTTACTTTTTCTAGAAAAATTACCCTGGCTAACACTTATGTTTTACCATCTCTTCTGTACAACTCACCTATTTTGACGAAGACCCAGATCTCACTTAAACCACACCTGGAGCAATACTATATTAAGATAGTTAGACTTGCAGCTGGCCTGCCACATAGAGATCATCATTGCTGTGCATTACACAGCTGGTTAAAACTCACACATCAAGTAGCCCATACAAAAATTCTTCTAACCCTAAATACTATATATTCCTTTACTTGTTTATCTCCTCAGTACTTCATCACTATCCTCCAAATTGCCCACTGTGCTCTCAAGACAAAAACCTCATTTAAATTTATAGACCAAAAACAAGTATGGGACAAAGTTTACAGTAACTCTGCATATCCAACCTGTGGAACTCTGTCCCAAATTCCAACAGAACTATATCTAGCCTCCATGTATTTAAATCCTCAATCAATGAATTTCTCACTATCTCATGGCTGTGCCCATGTATCTCACCTGTATAATGTATATTAACAAATATATTTACATTCTTATTAAACTAACCTGTCATCATAATATCCATGTATTTATCTACACCTTTCAATACCTGCCCTCTCCCCACTCTTAAAGTGGACTTGTATCTTTTCATTTTTATTTCCTAGCATATTAGACTACACTTCTAATAGTTTGTATGTACTTATAGGTTCATAGATTACTACTAGACTAATTGCCCTTGTGGGCCATTTTAAGCCTAGCTAATTACCCCATGTGAGAATCAAACCCTGCACCTTGTGCATGTAAGGTAACCGCCTTAACCATTATGCCACCCTCCCACCCGATTGTCTGAATATGACTGATTGTCATATTTAATCATTTTTTTTATTTTTACATCACTGATGTCTACTCATGCTGTATTGTATCCTTTGCATTCTACTATCAAACTGCATTCATTTATGTATTTTTTAAGTAGATTTGTACCAGTGTTTTATTTGATGCTATTTAACTGTCTGGAGCTAAGGCCTCTGCTGAAAATGAGTATTTATTATCCAGTCAGACTTTCCTGGTAAACAAATTTCAATAAATAAATATAAATAAATAAATTAAACACTAATTCGGTAATACCAATTTTGAGTAAATATGGCATATTAATAACATACTGTAGAATTTTTTCAATTATTCATTTCTAAAATTGGGAAGTCTGTTCCTTGGAAGTAGTTTTAATACTCTGCTTTGGGACAAAAATCATACAGGAGTTGGAAATACTTTAACAAATCAATATGAGGAAGAGGTGAAATAAGGTATCATACAAGAAATTAGTTTTGGTATTATGAAGATATTAAAGAATATTAAGCATTAGGTATAGGACACGGTTATGAATGATATTGAAGACTTTTTGACTCTGAATTATTTTTAATTTGCAAATATACAGCATGTGCAATATATAGTGAGCAAAAAAGCATAAAAGAGAAATGTGGCTATTAATGAATTTGAAGTGCGTTGCTGCTAAAAAATCAAGAATAACTGCACTATAAACAAATAAGAAACCCACACACTTAGTGAAATGAAATCAGAAATGTATGAATACTTATTGTAATAAGTTTGTCTAATGGCATGGAATTGACAGTTGAGCCGATTACAGTTATGATTAATGATGATACTTATTTTAAGAAAAGGTAGTCAGCACAGAGGATTATGATCAGATTGCCAATTGTAATGAGCATCTTATGTGTTCAAGGCATGGATCCCAAGAAGTCCACTTTGAGAGTGAAGCTAAGCAGTAAAATACAGACTCTGTCCCAAGAATAGTAGCATTTTGCAACACAGAGGGGATTAGTGGAATTATTGCATTCCATGACTGGTCTAATGAGAGAAGAGTAGAGAGGGATGATGGCCTCTTTCTTCCTGGATGCAAAACCCTTAGTAATGAGATGTGCCACATAGAAGGACTTTCTGACCACAGTGGCGATGTGGTGGTCGGAGGAGAGGTTGTGTCAACCTGTGTCCCCAGATCTCTTATAACACCTTCAGTGTTCATTAGGCTCCCATCAATGTGCCAATTAGTGGGAACTGAGTTTTACCAAAGGGGATGATGACACATTTTTTGGCGTTAAGCTTAAGGCCATGGTTTTGACACCGTTCATTGGTCTCAGTGAGGCCTTTCTGTAGGATGTCTGCATCACTTGAGGAGTTAATAATGGCTCCCAGCTCACAGTCATCCCTTTGTATTGACCTGGACATCTGAGAAGTAGATGCCGAACAGAACAGGACCCAGGACCGATCCCTGTGAGACTCCACTCGTGACTAGTCGGCAGCCTGACTTGGAGTCTGCTACTTTCACATTGTGTGTTCTATCTAGGAGCCAAATTACAACCCACCTAGTGATATAGGGGTTGATGCCTAGTTTGGTGAGCTTATCAATAATTCCTGAGTGAGGAATGGTATCAAAGACCTTGGCCAGATTAAGGTAGGCTGCATGCACTGCCTTACCTTCATTCACAGTCCTGGTGACTGACTCAAAGAAGTCAATCAGGTTGAGCAGGCATGATCTCCCTTTCACAAAGCCAAATTGCATGGGGTCTAGACTTTGGAGATTTCCTATATCTTTGTTAAACATGTCCATGATGATGCACTCCATAGCTTTACATAACAGACTCATCAGGCTAATGGGCAATAATTCTCAGGGTCTGTAGTCGCTCCCCCTTTATGGAGAGAGATGACTGTAGCAGTGCGCCATTCAGTAGGGACAAAGCCTGAGGTGAGGCTGTGACTGAACAGGGCACACAGATGCGGTGCCAGTTCACTTTATAGTTCATGTAGAACATGGACAGGGATATTTCCGAGCCTTGGACAATGCAGTTTAAGCTATGCTGCAGTAATGTTGGGTGCTTGGCATTCTTCCGGTATTGTGATTGATCCTTTGGGGGGGTGGGTAAAGTTGGCACTGAATCTGTTAGCCAGTATGCTGTCAATATCTGTTGGCTCAGTATTGGAGGGGCCATTGTGCAGTAACTCAGTGCAAATCAGGGTATTGCTGTGGAGGTTCTTGATATAGCTATAGAAGGCTTTGTGATAGGTTTTAGTGTCTGTCACAATTCTGCCTTCATAGCTGGCTTTAGTGGATTTGCTGAGGGATCTCAACTTTTTCTTGAGGCTAATAAGGGAGTTTTTCCAGTATTGGGACTTCACCTTTTTCTGAAACAGTTTCATCCTTCTGTTGTAGAGTTTTTAATGGCAGGGGACTACAAGATTGCCTTCCTTTTTTTTTGGAGGAGAGCATCTTGGTTCTGGTCGGTATGGCTAGTTCCATGCATTTATGTACATGTTCATACAGTGCATCGATCCATGATTCAGTAGTCATGCAGCTATTTTCCTTTGGCATGGGTGCTGTGCAGTTAGCCACCTCTGTTTTTAGGAGTCCAAACTCAGCTTTGGAGAAGTTTTTCAAGGTGGTTACCTTTGTGGGGTGTATGGGTGAGATGAGGATTTCCATGGTGATTAGTCCATGGTCAGATCTTACCAGGCAGGGATTGACTATTGGTGTAGAGCAACAATCGCTCATTTTAGTAACAACCAGGTCAATGCTTCTTCCTCTAGTGGGGGTCAGAATGAGCACTGGAACTGATGAATTCCAGGAAGTGTTAGGCCAGTGTATTGCTGCTTGAGTAGTTTTCCCAGTTGATGGAGGAGTAGTTGAAGTCTCCTAGTAAAAGAGTGTTGGGTTGGACCTTGATAGATTCCAGGGTGCATAGGAACATAGAGTGAGTGTCTAGGGACATGATTGGGACCTATAGCAGGCTATGTCCTGGGTCGTTATCTTCCCCAATGTTAATTGTACCTGAAGTATCTCAGATGCGTTATGCTGGGCTACTAGTCTAGAGATGTGCATATCCTTTATGAATATGGAGACACCGCCACCTTTGGAGCTTTGGTCCATGTCTTGGGGCCAAAAGGTGTGGAATGAGTTATAGCTTGGTAGCACAGGAATGCTATCTGCTGCTTTAAACCAGGTCTCCGTTAGAGCACATTGTTGATGTTCTCCATTTTCGGGAGTGCTTTAAGTGAGTGCAGCTTGAGATTTAGACTTCTAGCATTGAGCAGCATGACCCTCAGATTGCATTTATTTATAGCTGTTACTGTGGTAATTTGGTCTTTGGAACACTGCCTAAAAAGGCACTAAAGGGGTGGCAAGAGCCTTAGCCAGTACCCAGAAACCCAGGGGTGACAGATGCAGGCCATCTCTGCCAAAGCATCGAGGTTTGTCAATCATGTCATCCCAGGCAGACAAATACTGGTTCCCCTTAGAATGACACCAGAAATTTAGCCAATTGCTGAAGTCAATCATTTTTTGTTTGTACTGCGGTATAATTTGGGTGATGGAAGGATACTGCTCAGGGCTAGTGTTATACCTGCCTGGGCCACATAATCCTAGAGCTCCACCATGTTTCTTTTCATGTAGTCCAGGTATGTCTCAGGTCATTCATACCCACATGGACAATGACAGAGGCATACTTGTACTTGTTGTGGAGTGACCTGAATGTGTGTGTTTTGTGTTGGATTCTGGCACCTGATAGACAGCTGACTGTTACCTTCTCCTTATTCAACCTAGTGAGTGGGGAATCTGTGTGCCTCACTATTCAGTCACCTATGATCAGTCTACTGGGCAAGGTGTTTAGCCTTAGGGGCTTAGGTTGTGGGGCACACTGTGGAGGTGAGCTATGTGTCCTGTGGTTTGTGCTGTGTTGTGGTGGTTGAGTCCGTTTCTGTCTTGAAGGTCTCTGCTGTTTGGGTAAATTTCTATTGACAGCCTCCATGAAGGTGGGTGTGTGGTTTGTGATTTTATGTGAGAGCTGTGATAGTGGGTGTTCTGGAGGGCTATGTGTTCCATGTGGTATTGTGCAGGTGGTGACCTTCTTCTCTTGACCAGCTAGTCCATCTTGGCTGGAGAGTGCATAGCATTCAATTTGGTGATATAAGTCTCACAAGTCTGAGTGTTGGGAGGTAAGAAGGGATGGTTGTCTGTGTAAATGAGACAGTTGCTACACTGCCTCAAAATGCCCATTTGCAACAAGTTAATAGGAGAAAGCACAGGAAACTGCCCTTTCATCATGCCAGGAGGGATGGTCATAACTACTAAGTACTGGAGCTATTTCCATGAAGAACAACTAGTGCTGATGGCACTTAGGTGTGCTACAATAATTGCTACAAAAACCTGTTGAAGTGCAAAATGATTAGGCTAGTTGAAGTGCAAGAGAGAAAGAACTAGTGAGATCTAAGGAAAAAACTGAAGACCAGACTTTCTGGCACTAGTAATAGTTTATCTCAGCTCGGCACCGCTGCACGGAGCTTAAACAAGTGCAAAACCACACAAATGTGGGCTTTTAAACCAGAAAGTTTAAAGGGATAGAAAAACTGCCCAAACGGCCTATAAACTACAATTTCTAGGCCAGAAACCACTCCTCTTGTGGTAGATAGGCTTCTTAGTACTTACCACTCCCACTGATCAACAGAAGGCTTCCCCCCAACACAGAAAGGCTTCAGGGGGCTCAGCAGCTTACAAACAGTCCTGGATACAGCAAATCTGTATCTGGACTAGACTAATTAGTCAAGAAATCTGGACAAAGCCTGACAAAATCGGAGGACAAAGGCCCAACAATTTGGAAATATTTTAAATATTGCTGTTATGAACTTAGAAAGTTGGTAGAGTAACTGGGTTTGTTTTAACCTACATTTTCTGAAGGATTTGAAGTCAGAAACTGAAATGTGCATCACTGTTTAGTGATGTCAATCCTCAGGTCATCACAGCAATTTGCCAGGAAACCATAAACTTTATGAGGAACAGACTGAAATATGACCCCAAGGTCTGGACCTTCTGAGAAAATATGTACAGTTAAGAGGTATGCCTAGCCTATCATTCTCTCTTTATCTGGGTTCTAATACTTTTCAGGAGACAAGTTTACTGGAGTGCAATAAATAAATATCCCCTGAGCAATTTTGTATAACTGAATTACCATATCTGTCTTCAAATTCTTCTATGTGAATTCCACTTTTGGTTAGACTCATTCAGTTGATTTTTTCTTACTTTCCAATATATATATATATATATATATATTTTTATATATATATATATATATATATATATATATATATATATATATATATATTATACATAGACACATATATACAGTATATGTATAAAGAGTTCCATTGCTTGATGCCCTCTTACATTTTCTTTAATGTGAGTGTTTGCCAATGCATTGAATGGACTTGGATGATTCCTAGCAAATTTGTAGTGAAATCTATCTCATGGAAGGATAACTGTATAATGATGCAATGCTTATCTCAGTGATCTACACCCGGCATGTTTATTTATTTATTTATTTATTGACATTTGTTAACCGGGTTTGTCCAACTGGGCTTGTGGCCAATTTTCAGTGGACACCCAAGGAGAAAAGCTACAGTAGTACATTTTAAAATAAGTACAATTTTAAACAATATTGCTATAATAGCAGTTATAGCAAAATAATTCACATATGTTGGGTTACATGCATAAAGTTAAAGTTGCATTAAAAAGAAGCTAAGTAGCAATTTTGCATTGATATAGTTCAATATGTCAACAATAAACATTTTTTGTTTGTATAAAATTGTGCAAATGCATAGTAGACATATTGGAGAGAGAGGTGTAATGAGGAACTAAGTATGGTCCTTTTGAGGGTACATAAAGGGAAGGAAGACTAGGTAGGGTCATGGCAAGGGCAGGTTCTGGAATTGAGAAAATAAGCTTTTAGTTCATTTTTAAAGTGTGAGGTGTGGGAGATTGAATGTAAGTCAAGGGGAAGTTTGTTCCAAGCATGGGCAAGGGAGTGTTTGTAGATTAGTTTGCCTACTGACCTTTTTGGGTGGTAGATATCAAGTAATTGTTGGTTAGAAGTACGGAGGATCTGGGATGGGATGTAGATGGAGACTAAGGAAGACAGAGATGGACAGAAGGAGGGTTTATAAAGAATAGAGTGTAGCATATGAAATTGATAAGATAGCAGAAATTGGGGAAGTTCAAGCCATTGAAGAGAGTTTAAAGAAATGCAGTGGTGTGGGTTGTATGGGGAGTTAGTAATGAATCTGGCTATTTTATGGTAAGTCTGTTGCAGTTTGTTTAGAGTGGAGGCCTGGATATTGGTAAGAACTGGGGCAGTGTATAAGAGGGAGAGGAGGAGGAGTGCCTGGCCCAGGGTAAGTCTAGATTCAGGGATTAGGAATTTTTTGTTCTGATATAGCAGACCTAGTTTCTGGTTTGTTTTTTTATACATTGGAGTATGTGTAGGTTGAACTTGAGTTTGTCATCGATAATGACCCCTAGGAGTTTTGTGTGGGTGTCAGGTTGGATGTTTGTATTGTTAGAAGATGTAATAAAAAAGGAGGTTTTGTGATGAGAAAGAGAACGGGGAAGGAAAAGTAGGAGTTTGGTCTTTTTGGGATTTAGGATCAATATTGGCTATAGTCAGGCACACTGATGTCCCACTCACCAGGCTGAACAAAGAGAAAATTACAGTCAGCTGCCTGTCGGGTGCCAGGATCCACCACATAACGCATGCACTCAAGTCACTCCACAACAAGTACAAGTACGGCTCTGTCATTGTCCATGCTGGAGTGAATGACTTGAGACTTACCTCCCTGGACTACATGAAAAGAGACATGGAAGAGCTCTTGGATCATGTGACCCAGGCAGGTATGACCCTAGCCCTGAGTAGCATCCTGCCTTCACCCAGAATGATACCACAGTATAAGGACAAAATGATTGACTTCAACAATTGGCTAAGCTTCTGGTGTCATACAAAGGGGATCCAGTATTTTTCTGCCTGGAAAGATGCTCGACAAACCACAATGCTTTGCCAGAGATGGTCTGCACCTGTCACCCCTGGGATTCAGGTTACTGGCTAAAGCTCTTGCCACCCCTATAGTGCCTTTTTTAGGCAAGTTTCAAAGGATAAAGCCATCACCGTAACAGATACAAGCATGCAAAATCTGAAGGTAATGCTACTCAGTGCTAGAAGTCTAAACCTCAAAATGCACACTCTCGAGGCACTCCTAAAAATGGAGAACATCGATATCTGTGCAGTGACTGAGACCTGGTTCAAGGCTCCAGAGAGCATCCCTGCAATACCAGGCTACAATTCTTATCACACTTTTTGGCCACAAAACCAGGACTGAAACACTAAAGGTGGAGGAGTGTCCATATTCACCAAGGATATTCACACCTCCAGGCTAGTTGCACAACACAACTCATCTGAAATTCTCCAGGTGCAACTAACACTGGGTAAGACTGCAATCCAAGTTGTAGCTTGCTACAGATTCCCCACCATACCCCAAGATTTTCACTACACCTTCCTAAACATACTGGAAAATATTAAGATACAACCAAACACCTAATACTGGGTGATTTCAACTACCTTGCCATTAATTGGGAAAACTATTCAGGTACCAACTCCTTTTCCCAACGGTTCTTGGAATTTGTAAATTCCAACGCCCTGGATCAACTAATCCATTGTCCCACCAGGGGCTCCAATATCCTAGACCTGGTCATTACCAACATGGGAGACAGATGCTCCACACCAGTGGTCACTCCCTCATTGGTCAGGTCTGACCATAAGCAAATCACCCTTGACATCCACATCCCACCCCCACCTCCCAGTAAGGAAACCTCCTTAAAAAACTTCTCCAAAGCTAACTTCATGCTACTGAAGTCAGAAGTTACAAACTTCACAACACCCACGCAGATGGGATCTGGAAGTTCCACTGCAGAATCCTACACTAAGGCACTGTACGAGCACATCCACTCGTGCATGAATCGTGCCATCCCAAATAGAACAAAGATGATCTTCTCCAAAAAAAGGAAGCCGATCTGGTGGTCCCCTGCTATAAACAAACTATACAACAGAAGGAAGAAACTGCTGCAAAAAAGAGGAAAATCACAGGATGCAAAAAACTCCCTGACCAGCCTCAGTAAGAAGCCGAGATCCCTCATAAAATCCTCAAAAGTTAGTTACGAAAATAAAATTGCCAAAGATTCCAAAGACAACCACAAGGCATCCTATAGTTATGTCAAGAATCTAAATGGAAATGCTCAGATCTGCTCTGAGCTACAACAGAATAGCATTAAATATACTGATCCCAAGGATATTGCCAATATCCTGGCAGATCGATTTAGTGCCAACTTCACCCCCCTCTCAACCCCTAAACAGCCCATCTCAATACCATAAGATTGCCAAATTCCGATAATCACAGCCACACAGGTAGAAATAGCACTCTCCAAAGGTAAGAATACAGCATCCATGGGACCAGATGATATCCCAGGCTCTGTACTACATGAACTACAAAATGAACTTGCACCCCACCTAAGTGTCCTGTTTAATCATAGCCTCACCTCAGGCTTCATGCCCACTGAGTGCTGCACAGCTACAGTTATCCCGCTCCACAAGGGAGGATCCGCCTTGGATCTCGGGAACTACCGTCCCATCATTCTGACAAGCCTGATCTGCAAGGGCATGGAATGCATTATCATGGAACTTATAAACAAAGACATCAGCAACCTTCAGACACTGGACCCCACCCAGTTTGGGTTTGTGAAGGGCCGATCTTGTCTCCTGAATCTGATCGAATTCTTTGAATTAGTCTCCAGAGTTGTGGACGAGGGTAAGGCAGTCCACACAGCCTATCTGAACCTTACCAAGGCCTTCGACACCATCCCCCACTCTGTACTCATAGATAAACTTACTAAGATGGGCATAAATCCCTACGTCACTCGATGGGTTGTCAACTGGCTTACTGACAGAACCCAGACTGTAAAAGTAGCAGACTCCAAATCCAGCTCCAGACAACTGACAAGTGGAGTACCTCAGGGTTCAGTCCTGGGACCACTCTTGTTTGGCATCTACTTCTCTGAAGTACAAGCCAACACTAAGGGACTCTGGCTAACAAAGTTTGCAGATGACTGCAAACTGGGAGCCATTATAGAATCCCCAAATGATGTGGATATTCTACAAAAGGGCCTTACAGAAACAGATGTCTGGTGCCAGAGCCATGGTCTCAAACTTAATGCCAAGAAATGTATAGTTATCCCCTTTGGAAAAAAACATGTACCCATGAACTACCACATAGGAAGCAGGACACTGAACATCGAAAGTGTGATGAGAGACTTGGGGACACAGGTGGACAGTGGTCTCACTTTCGAAAACCACATTGCCTCAACAGTCAGGAAATCCTTCTATGTGGCACACCTCATCACTAAGGGCTTTTCATCCAGAAAAAAAGATGTCATTTTCCCACTGTACTCATCCTTCATTAGACTTATTATAGAGTATAATGCCCCATTTGGTATGTACCTCACAAGACATCTGCAACAGCTGGAAAGGCCACAGAAATACCTCACTAAAAGAATCACAGGCCTAAAGCAGATGTCATATGCTGACAGTCTAAAAAAACTCCAGCTATACTCTGTGGCATATCGTCTACTCAGAGGTGATCTCTGCTTAACATAGAAGGCCATGTCAAACCCTGAGCTGTTGGACATGCTCCACTTAAAGAAATCCCAATCACTCAGAGCCATACGGTCCAGGGATCTAAACCTTATCATCACAATGAACAAAACATGCTGGAGGGATAGGTTCCTGACCCAGAGACTCCGCATACTCTGGAATAGATTGCCCATAAATGTCAAGCAGAGCGCCTCATAGGCCCTCTTCAAAAGGAACCTTGATGATTGGATGGGAGATAGGAAATTCACCTCAGGGATCATGTCAGTCGCACTGCTAGACAGGGGCTCAGAGAAGTAAATATTGTGGGAAGAAATTTCCAGGGAATTGTTATGTCTAGGCTTGCATAGGCCTTAGGGATGATAGCCTAGTACCAACCTATGAACCTAATAGGTTGTGAGAGAGCCATTGTTCAGTGGATATTAGGGCCTGTTGGGTCAGGGAGTGTAGTTCAGGAATGTTATTGAGATGGATATAAGTGTGGAGTCGTCGGCATACTGAATAAGGGAGGATTCTTTGCATGAGATGAAAAGACCATTGATGAAGATGTTAAACAAAAGGGGTCCCAAGATGGAGCCTTGGGGAACACCAGTGGAGATGGGAAGGAAAGGTGAGGAGGATGAAAGCAATTTGACAGATTGTTCCATGCCAGATAGGTAACTATTACACCAGGCGAGTGTGGAGGGGGATAGGTAGAGATTTGTGAGTTTGGACAGTAGTAGAGGATGAGAGACAGTATCAAAGGCTTTGGGTAAGATCTGGGAAGAAACAGGAAATGAGTTTATTGTTGTCTAGGGCCTCTGCAATGACATGAGTGAAGGAGAGGAGGACAGTGGTGGTGCTGTGGTGAGGACGGAATCCATGTTGGGTAGGGGTAAGTAAGTGGTTTGTGAGGAGGTGACTGAGAAGCTGTGAGTGAATACATTTTTCTAATATCTTGTAGAGGGGGACAGAATGGCAATGGGTCGGTAGTGTGAGGGGTCAGTGGAGTTTCCACCTTTATGAAGAGGGATAGTGAAGAAAGATTTCCAAAGGGTGGGGACAGTTGATTCCAGAATAGATTGATTAATTAGTATAGATACAAGATAGGCAATTGAGTCAGCAGCAAGTCTGAGGAATGTAGGAGATAGATTGTCAGTGGAAGGATAGCAAGCTTTTAGCTTGAGTAGTAGAGATTTGATGTAAGTAATGGGAACTGGCTCAAAAGAAAACAAAGTTGTGTTAGTGGGACTTGGAGGGGTGGGTGTCGAAGTAGAGTTTGGCTTAGAGGTTACCAGATTTTGGATGGAAGAGATAAAGTGTTTATTCAGAAGGGTAGCTGTTTCCTGAGAGGAAGAGTTAGGGTATAGGGAGGGATTAGAGGGCTTTCCAGGTTAGAGGATGTTGTTGAGAACTGACCAAAATTTTCAAGGATTGGATTTGTTGTTAAGGTAAGCAGAGCTATAGTATAACTTTTTGTCATTAGTTGTATGTTTTTTTGCAAGGTTCCTCAGTTGCCTGTATTTTTGAAGAAAATGTGGTTGTTTAGCTTTAGTCTAGGTTTTCCAATCATGATACTTAGGTGGCAGTTTTATGGCTTGTGCATTCCCCTTGTTAATCAAATACGGAAAACACAAACATCCTGGAAAATAAACATGACAGCGGATTGTGTATTGTTTATTGCCACTATATAGCTACTGCACACATAATACCACACAATAGCACCACCTTCATTCCTCCCCCACAAACAACATTGACCAACTATTTTTTTTATAAAAACTAGTGTACTATACCCAAACAGTTTAATCAAATAATCCATGTAGTCCACATAGCCATGGCCAAACACCCCCACTCCATGAGGGTCCACATTTATATAACGTCTAAAACTGCCACCTAAGTATCATGCCAGCCCATTTACTGCCTTGGCAAACACCCACATTAAAAAAAATAAACCAACATACCAAGACAAGAGAAACATGACTCTACTTCCGTAATCAATACCCAATACTTTGTTTAAATTTATGAACCCTCATAAAAATATCACACAGTGGCCAGCATAAATTTTCCTTTTTACAGATCCTAATAGGTTAACAAAGTAGGAAATGGCTTTGTTGCACTACAGAAGCAAATTTTGGCTTTTTTATGCAAGTTCATTCCTTAACATTGATGATATTCAAACCGGGTGATAATGTAAGTTAATTAATACTTTTACTTGTTTATATACATTGATATGCTAAGTTATGTGGCATGGCTTTTGAAGTTACTGAGCTTAGAATTTAGTACTACAATAAAAATAAAAAGAAAAGAAAAGATCAACTCTTTGGTGTATCTTCACTGTCAAGTGATAAATTGCTGTTTCCTAATTTGTCAAACTAAATAAAATCCTTATTAATAGGTTCATAGTTTCATAGATGTTTATTAGGCTAATGACCACAAGGGCCTTTTTGAGCCTAGCCATGCATCCTGAATCTCTGACAAGTTCTGATACCCTTGATAAGTCTAAGCATGGGCCTGGGAGATGAACAGTTTACAGGTTACCTGTCTGCATCAGAGACATAGGTGCCAAACGAGGGATGAATTTCTGGTTTCCCATCCAATTGTCCAACTTGCACTTGAATTGGATTAGAGAGGAACTCTGCTTCACGTGGATGGGGAACCTGTTCCATAGACAGTGTAGTCTCTGGCATACATTCCTATCTCACCAGCAGGTCCTATTTATATCACAGGCTAGGTTTAAGACTTTAGACTGGGTAATTATGGTACGGTTTATTTTGTGGATATGCAGGAGTTCCATCAGAGTGGGGTCTGGCAATGCCCTGTATGCCAGGCATAGATCTCCCCTCAAATGCCTGTAGGAGACAGAATACAGGGATAGGGCCTTGAGGCGGTCTGCACAGGACATATTACATATGCCCTGTATTCCTTTAGAGAGAAACTTCTGTGGATGTTCCAGTTGTTGGATATACCTCGTTAGGTACATACGAAAGAGGGCATTGTACTCAATGATAGGTCTGATGAATGGCAAAAACAGTGGAACAATGACTTCCTTGGACTTAGATGCCATACCTTTGTTTATAAGTTGCGCAACATAGATTGATTTCCTCACCACTGCAGAAACATGATGATTAAAGGCCAGATTACTGTCTATGTGTGTCCCTAAGTCCCTGACTATTAGGTCAACTCTAAGGGGTGTGTTGTCAATATGATAGTTACTAGGGATGGATGACTTCCCAAAGGATACTATTATGAATTTCTTGGCATTTAATTTTAGTCCATGGCTCTGACAACAGTTGTTTGCCTGTGAAAAACAGAGAAAACACGGAAAACTTGCTAAAAATCACGAATGTGACAAATCCTTTTATTCCAATTCCAATATAATGAAGCGCTTTTCGTTCAATAAGTAAACAAACTTCATCAAATATAAACAAGAAATCAAATGAAATAGTTTAAATAGTGAATTCATTCAGTCAGCTGGTGCATCGGTATTAACCATTAAAGTAATATTCCCCTTATACCAAATTTGTATTTAAAAGCATTGTGCCATTAAAAAGTTCTAATAAATCAAGTTAATTTCACAAAAATAGTTACATAGTGAGCAATCATTTCATCTGGAGTTAATAAATGGCAAATTACTCCAAAATGAAAAATAATAACAATGTTTAAAAACAAATTTAAAATGAACAGTAGCAGCAGAAAACTTTATTTAAAAACAGTTATGTATATATTTACTATACTTTCTATTTAAAACCATTAATTTATTATATATTGCACACTGAATATTATATTCATGTTATAAAAATAATAAATAAATTTCCTTCCTAAATAAGCCTATCTGCAAAGGCTTTTGAGTTTAAGAATGGCCATAATAGAACACATATCATTAAGACCCGGCCAATTATATGCATATAATTTAATCTGCCATAACATTTCCCGTCTTTCAAGTTCTATTTCAATTGGTCCTCCTCTTATGCTAGGTGTTAGTTGGTCCAAAATCCAAAATTTAAATACATGTGTAGGATATTCGAACACAAACATATTTATAATATAAATAAACTTAAGCAAGAAAATGCATTAGCTAAACTGTTTTTAAAGAAAGGTTTCTGCTGCTACTGTTCATTTTAAATTTGTTTTTAAACATTGTTATTATTTTTCATTTTGGAGTAATTTTCCATTTATTAACTCCAAATGAAATAATTGCTCACTATGTAACTATTTTTGTGAAATTAACTTAGTTGTTTGTCTGTGTCAGCCTTGCCTGGAGAACATTTGTGTCAATGTGAAATTCAATGACAGCTCCTAATTTGCAATCATCTGCAAATTAAGTCAGCCAGAGACCACTGACATTGGCACTGACTTCTGGGAAGTAAATGCAAAAAAGGAACGGTCTAATGACTGAGCCCCGATCAGTATTAGTCTCAGTCAGAACATTTAGCAATCTGCACAGCATTCTCTTTAAAATATAGCACACGTGCTTGTTAACCTTTCAAAACAATATCATGTACATAAATCATGAAGACATAGAAGTGGCAATTAATTGACAAAATTATTAGGTTCATAGTTTCATAATTTTGTACTAGGCAATCAGTCCAGTAGACCTTCAGGAAACTAGCATTTGCAATTTCCATTGATTGTTTCCTCTGCTTAGAATTGCATAGGAAGAAAGTCCAAAAGTGAATTGCTAGATCCCAAATCATTCATCAAGGTTGTCTTTAAACAGGATTAAAGAGACACTTTGTTTGATATACAATGAAAGCTTATTTGACAAATCCTTGGGGAGAGATATTTATGCCTCCAAAATATGATGTTAAAGTTTTCGCATAGACTTAGGTCCTTAAAGGTGACATTGGTAGTATCAATAGCATTGCATCCTTATTGATTGTATATGCCATGCACAGATAACCAGATTGGACTCTATAAGAGATGGAGTAAAGTAACAGGGCTTGTATGTGCAATTTGCAATGTAAGGAGATCATGCCTCATATATTCTTAGACAGGCATTGTCATTTTTTTAAGTTAGACATCATATTTGAAAAAGTACATGACAAAGGGAGGATTACATTCTACTATGCATTGGATAGGGAGGATTAGATAGGAACAATAACTTCCCTGGATCTGGAGACTACAGATTTAGTAATCAGTAGGGCTAGCTAGGAAGAGTTATAGCTGAAACATGATGCTAAAAAAATGGTCATTGTACAGAAATGTACCTAGGTCTATAATTATAATCTTGAACAATACTATTTATTTATTTATTTATTTATTTATGTATTTATTTATTTATTTATTTATTTATTTTTTAGTGAATTGAAATTGAATTCATGGATTTGATGCTAGGAACTAGTTAGTTAATGACAGTGCCAAGTTTGCACGCACCATCAGACTTTGCCAGCTGTTGATCCATGCTGGCAGCTTGAAGTCATTGAAGTATGCATTAAAGAAGAGTAATCCTAATAAAGAATATTGTAGGATGGCAATGATAGCAAGCCTTTTAGAGCAAAGCGCAACTTGACACTTAATGTGTGTCTGAGCTATGTCTCTCAGATTTCCTAATTAGACTGGAGTCAGCATTAATGTGGGTAAGTTTATCAATCATACCTCAAGGTGGAACAGTATTAAATTCCTTAGCTAAGTCCAGTAATAATGTGTGTACTTAGTGAACATTATCTGGTACATTCAATTACCTACCCAAATAAATCCATCACATACAGTAGTCCGGGCATAACAGTCACAAAATCATATTGGATGTGGAGAAGTCATTGCAGACTGCCAATGCCATTTTTAAGTTCCATAATATCACATTCCATTACTTTACAAATTATACTGCTGAGACTAACTGGTCTACAGTTTCCAGAGTTGGTGATAAGGCCAGCCTTCTGTCGGGCGCCACTATGGCTGTTCTTTAAACTTCAAAGATATATCCAGAGGCAAGTTTAAGACTGATCAGATTTAAAAAGGACTTGGTGAGGTTATGTCTATTGCTAGTTAGGAGACAGCCAGGTATGTTATCCCAACTCAGAAATGCAGTGCTTTTTGATTTAGGAGATAGTGCTTTAGGACCTGCTCAGAAGTATTTGCAGATGGCTGCAGAAAAAGGTGAGTAAAGAAAAGTAGGTAGGGAAGTGTGGGATGATAGTGAAACCGAATTTATAAACAACCATATTTTCAACGGCTTCAGGGTTGGAGAGGGTGGCTGAAATGGATTTTGCATTATTACTAATGGCCAAATTTTATTTATTTTCTTTCCTAGTCAAATGCATTTAGATTTCTGCATGTGTGCGTGTTTGCTTGTTTGGTTCTTTGTACATATCCACCCTCATGCAGAGAGTGCTGCTAAGCTTAGTCAAAAGGCAAAAGTATAGGGAAACTTTTGATGGATTGAATAGTCTCAGTTTAAGGTGCAGTTTATTCTTCTCTGTATTGACATCTTCCTCAACTAAACAGACATATTTGCATTTTTGTCAAACATGGTTTTCAGCAAAGGAAAAATTGGGAAAAATGCATTCCAAACGGTGCACATTGGCTATGAAATCCACAATGCACTTTGTACAACAGCAGTATGTGATTTCAACATATGTATAAGAGAAACATGGAACTTATAAAATAATAAAAAACTGAAAATCACTGAAAACTTGTACGATAAAACTAGTAATCTATTATTAGCGAGCACAAGATGGGCAAGGGCGATCTATATCCAAATGGCATAGTTTAGTTTGAGCACAAAAAGGGAAAGTGGCTAGGCTTAAAATGGCTCCAAAGGGAACTTTCCTAGTACTTACCTATGAGCCTATCAAACTATTAAAGAAAATCATTACTATAGCAAAACTACATGTGATATTTTGAGTTTAACTGCAACACAGTGCATTGTACAAAGTAAATACAGACTAGAAGAACACATTTTCAATTAGGCCAACTTTATGGAATTCTTCATGTCAAAGTAATATATGGTGATAATAGTAAACTGATAGGTGGGAGAAATTATAAAGATACATAGAGTGACATTCAATATAAGCTCCTTAATATTCTGTCCTGGTCAATAAGGCAACAAATCACTGAAAAGGTTGCAGCAGCTATGGGCATTTTCATTTCAATTGCAACAGTCAAAGGGCATTTTAAAAATGGAGCAATGGTTTCTCCGTATATGTCATGGAGAGTTTCTAGGCTTTAAGCAAAACACAAGACATGGATGCAGCATATCTGAGAAACACAATGCTGCAAAAACTTGAAGATATCAACACAGATATGCATTTATTTATTTTTAGAGAATGGGTGATCCATAGCTTGCATCCTGACTGGAGAATAAAAGTTCTCCATCAGGATATTAGTGTAGAAGTAATGCCTACTAAAAGTGAGTCCGCTGCTTCATGGCAGCATATGAAGCCACTGAGGAGCTCAGACTGATAAAGCCTAATGGCTGCCATTAGTTTACACTCGCTAAGCAGTGCTGTTGCTGTTTAGAGAGTATAAAATAATTAAGAAAAAAATTGGAATTAAAAAATGTGTGTGTGTGTGTGTGTGTGTGTGTGTGTGTGTGTGTGTGTGTGTGTGTGTGTGCATGTGTGCATGTGTGAGCATGTGTGAGCATGTGTGTGTGAGTAAAGAGTGAGAGCAATCGCTGGCAGCAACAGCATCATTTAAAATGCTTGCAAACCTCTTGACCATACCTCTCAACCTCTCTTCAAAAGAAATCTGGACAGAGCCAGAAATAACAATGGACAAGTGACAGAAAATAAGGACAGATTTTAAAAATTGCTCTTATAAACTTAGAAAGTTGCTAGAAGAAAAGGGTTTCCATTAGCATGTATTATCTGAAGGATATAAAGTCTGAAACTCAAACGTATGTCATGATTTAATGACATCAATCCTCACTGATTTGCCAGAAAAACAACATATTTTATGAGGATGTGTCCAAACATATGAGCCAAAAATCTGGACATTCTGCAAGAATCCGGACAGTTGAAAGGTATGCTCTGTTGATTATTAGCTCAAAATATCTGGGTAAACCTAAAATAAATGCGGGACAAAGGCTCAAAACAGGAAGATATTTTACTTGATTATTCGGATTTATATTAACATACATTTTCTGAAACAGAGATGTGTGAGAGACTGAGTGAGAGTGACAGTAAAGGCATTTGCATACTTCTGGATCTTTCAGTTGAAGAAATCTGGATAAATCCTAAAATAAAAAGGGAACAAAGGCTCAAAAATAGGAACAGATTTTAATTACTGCTCTTATAAAATTACAAACTCACTTAATTAAAAGGATTTGTGTTGTTAAATGAGGTTTGGTAACAAATCAATTTGTCTAAGGACATCTTCAAAGGGTGGGTTAGATAAATATTGTAGTGGGAATTAAGAGGGTGGGGGTGAAAGGGTTAAACAGGAATGAGGGATGATTGTGAGGAAATGAGGCAAGGGTTTCTTTTTTTGTGGGCTTGGGCATGAGTAATGCCCATAAAGGGGGCGGGGGGAGGTTGAGAGCTTGTGGTGTCGGTATCTTTTGAAACTCAACTCTTTTTCTCTAAGGTGTTAGCAGAAACTCTGTTTTAAAATTTTTTAAGGATATATATGTACTGGGCGATTGCACCCTTTCAACCCTCTATACTTGCTTAACTTTTAAAAATACATGTATAAGTCTCCTGTTCCTTTCACGAAGGAAACTTTTCCCACAGAGATATCTTACTGATCTATGTTCTCCTCAGTCAAGATACATTGTAAGTGACTTGTAAATAATCTTCTGGACATAACACCTGGCATAGTTACACACTGAAGGAAGACAAGATTAACTCCTTGACTTCTTTGAAGGATGTTATCTAAATATTTATTCCATATATATGTTTTCTAATTTTCTGCTCACAAAGCTCATAGCTGTGTTATTGCAATTTCTGAAATGTATTGCCTCTTTTATTTTAGGCCATGTATAGACAGTGGACTTTGACATGACTAGTAAAATATCAGTGATTAGTAAGTATCCAGAATGAAGATGAAAGTAAGCGTCTCTTGATAATTCCTGAATCTTTAAACTAACTGAAATACATATTCCTCACATGCCTCACAACCAAAATATATTAAAATAGGTACAAGGACCCTTGAAATTTAAGTACATCCAACTAAAAGTTAGGGCATCAAATCAGCATAAATTTGAATATCAAATTGACATTACATAACTCTAACTCTTCCTGTTTCCAGGAGAATTGTGGGATGTTACTCAGCAACACATGTTTAAAAAAATACTGAAATACTATAACCACATTTATCAAAGACAGTGTAAAATGTGTAGACTTTAATGAACTTTTTTGAAACTTTTACCACACAAGGTCATTTATTTTTCATTCGGGAAAAGGGTGATGTCTGTTCCCTTTGTTTAAATTATTGATGCTAACAGTATGGAGATCATGTATTGCAGTCTTCTGTTTACCAGATAATTGCAAATGTTTGATGAGAGAGAGATTTGAAAAATTGTGTGAAGGAACAAAGCAAGCCTGAAAATGGGGACACACCTCTAAAAATAGGTACAGCATGTTCACAGGTAAATCAGGCCTGAATATTAGGATATGCCTACTCAACAGCAGGATACATTTTCCCTAGCAGTAGCGTTACCTCCTGTGTCTCTCATGAAAAGGCATTGCTAGCCCCATGGAAATAACCCAGCCAACATGTTGGGTAAAGCCTTTCCTTTAACACAGTTGCGGTTGCAGGCTCAGTAATATACATTATTGGCAGGGAGTGGGGAAGCACTTACAAGGTAAGATAAACTACACTGAAAGTTAAATAAATGCAAAGAGATAGTTTGTACCTAATAATTACTGAGCAAGGTGCTGTTAGTTTTCTCTCTCTCTCTCTCTGTCTTATGGAAAATATTGACTACAGTATTACAAAGAAAGGCGCAGTTAGCTAGCACAGAGATAAACATTAGACATTATAAACATCTCAGTAATACTATGCATTCTACATTTTTATGGTTTTATGACAGATGTTACACTTTTTGGTAGTTTCTGTGCCCCAACATTTACCTAGTATGTCAGGAAAATAAAAGAAGAAACATGGCACCACAACATATGCCTCACATGCCTCTCAACCAAAAGATATTAAAATAGGTACAAGGACCCTTGAAATTAAAGTACATCCAACCAAAGATTAGGGCATCAAATCAGCATAATTTTTAACATCAAATTGAACATTACATAACTCTTCCTGTTTCCAGGAGAAATGTGGGATGTCACTCAGCAACACGTTTAAAAAAATACTGAAATACTACAACAACATTTATCAAAGACAGTGTAAAATGTGTAGACTTTAATTAACTTTTTTGCAAACTTTTACTACACAAGGTCATTTATTTTTCATTCGGGAAAAGGGTGATGTCTGTTCCCTTTATTTAAATTATTGATGCTAATAGTATGCAGATCATGTATTGCAGTCTTCTCTATACCAGATAATTGCAAACGTATGTGAGAGAGATTTGAAAAATTGTGTGAAGGAGCATAGCAAGACTGAAAATGGGGCACAACTCTAAAAATAGGTATTGCATTTTCACAGGTAAATCAGTTCTGAAAATTAGAATATGCCTACTGTGAAGACTGGTAGAGAAGGGGTGAAGGCTGCCATCCTAGTCAAATAGAATATGATACATAATTCTATCATTTGTAAATATAAATGTAAAATACAGGCTTGTTTGTTAAATAAAAGAAAACACTGTAAAATGTGAACTTCAAGATTGTGGCAACATTGACTTCTGCTGTAAGAGAAACAAAGCCAAGCATTTCAAATGTTCTTTGAAATTAAAATTATGTTTTGTATGTCCTTTGAAGCTATAATTTGGAGTCAATGAGTCTGGAGTAAGCAACCTACCTATTGTTTTAAGGCTAAAGTTAATGACCAGAATTTATATGTGGAATGTCCTTTATTGTTCTAAGTATAAAAAAATATAATTGCAGTTTCAGTGTGGCCTGGGAACTCCAGACTAAGTGTCAAAATGATGCAATGTGTATACTGGGAAAACCCAAGTGTCAAAATGATGTAATCTGGGAGGGCCCAGCAGAAATGTGTTAGTGATTTTAAAACTATTGCTCAGAGAGAGACTGTAAGCATTTTTGTCTTGACATCCATCTCATCAGCACTCTGCCTGTGTCTTAAGTAAGTTACTTCAGAAGTATGTTTCTTGTAGTAATAGCTAGGAAATTAGAAGAACGTTGGACTAAGTGTTTTTCTGTTATGTCAGAACTGTACTACTGATTTATTTTAAGTTTCTGTGTGATCTCTGAACTCTTGAGTGGCACTGTGGTGTAATAGTATTGTCTTGTGTTTTAATTATTTATTTTTAAATATTTTAAAAACATTTTATCTGTGGCTGGTTTGTGTAGATAATTTAAGCTCTAGAGTACATTGCGTATTTATAGAATTTACTGTCTAAGCCACTCCTAAAGCTTTAGTCCTGGGCTATACTACCAACTGGATAATAATATTGCACAGTAATAATTGGACACCCTTTTATGGGCCTTTTAGTAGCTGATAAATATTAGCTGGTGGTAGCAGTAATTACTACTGTATAGTCTGGATATAAGGGCATAGCTGGAGAATCTGTGTCAGCCTTTCCCAGGAGTGTCTGCGAAGTTGTATAAATACTTATCTCAAAGTGTGTGTGTCAGCTACTTGGGCAGGGACACAAAGCACTGGATGGACAAAGAGGGTACTAGAGATTAGCTTGCCAGCTATGCTGAGATCTGGACTCTATAGCTGTGCCAGTGGGGAGTCTTATTGGGAACCTGGGGAGCAAGGGAGCACCTGGCCCCAGACTGACTGTGATCTCTGTGCACTTAAGGGAAATTGTACTTTACTGTGTGTATTTGTTATCCTTTCCTCTCTTATGAGACGCCCTCTCTGGTGTTAGTGGTGAGGATTGAGGCTCCTTGATTGCTGGGCCAGGGCATGGCCATCACACCTACTCAATAGCAGGATCAATTTTCCCTAGCAGTAGTGTTACCACCTGTGTCTCTCATGAAAAGACATTGCTAGCCTCATGGAAATAACCCAGCCAACATGTTGGGTAAAGCCTTTCCTTTAACACAGTTGCCGTTGCAGGCTCAGTAATCTGCAGTATTGGTAGGGAGTAGGGAAGCACTTACAAGGTAAGATAAACTACACTGAAAGTTAAATAAATGTACAGAGATAGTTTGTACCTAATCTTGTCTAATTACTGAGCAAGGTGCTGTTAGTTTTCTCTCTCTCTCCCTCTCTTATGGAAAATATGGACTACAGTATTTCAAAGAAAGGCGCAGGTAGCTAGTACAGAGATAAACATTAGACAGATGCTACACTTTTTGGTATTTTCTGTGTCCCAACACATATCCAGTATGTCAGGAAAATAAAAGAAAAGAAACATGGCACCACAGCATATGCCTCACATGCTTTCAACCAAAAGATATTAAAATAGGTACAAGGACCCTTGAAATTTAAGTACATCCAACTAAAAGTTAGGGCATCAAATCAGCATAAATTTGAATATCAAATTGAACATTACATAACTCTTCCTGTTTCCAGGACAAATGTGGGATGTTACTGAGCAACACATGTTTAAAAAAATACTGAAATACTATAACCACATTTATCAAAGACAGTGTAAAATGTGTAGACTTTAATGAACTTTTTTGCAAACTTTTACCACACAAGATCATTTATTTTTCATTCGGGAAGAGGGTGGTCTGTTGCCTTTGTTTAAATTATTGATGCTAATAGTATGCAGATCATGTATTGCAGTCTTCTGTATACCAGATAATTGCAAACGTGTGATGAGAGAGATTTGGAAAATTGTGTAAAGGAACAAAGCAAGCCTGAAAATGGGGACACATCTCTAAAAATAGTTACAGCACGTTCAGAGGAAAATCAGGCCTGATAATTAGGATATGTCTACTCAACAGCGGGATACATTTTCCCTAGCAGTAGAGTTACCACCTGTGTCTCTCATGAAAAGATTTTGCTAGCCTCATTGAAATAACCTAACCAACATGTTGGGTAAAGCCTTTCCTTTAACACAGTTGCCATTGCAGGCTCAGTAGTCTACATTATTGGCAGGAGTGGGAAGCACTTACAAGGTAAGATAAACTACACTGAAAGTTAAATAAATGCAAAGAGATAGTTTGTACCTAATAATTACTGAGCAAGGTGCTGTTAGTTTTCTCTCTCTCTCTCTGTCTTATGGAAAATATTGACTACAGTATTACAAAGAAAGGCGCAGTTAGCTAGCACAGAGATAAACATTAGACATTATAAACATCTCAGTAATACTATGCATTCTACATTTTTATGGTTTTATGACAGATGTTACACTTTTTGGTAGTTTCTGTGCCCCAACATTTACCTAGTATGTCAGGAAAATAAAAGAAGAAACATGGCACCACAACATATGCCTCACATGCCTCTCAACCAAAAGATATTAAAATAGGTACAAGGACCCTTGAAATTAAAGTACATCCAACCAAAGATTAGGGCATCAAATCAGCATAATTTTTAACATCAAATTGAACATTACATAACTCTTCCTGTTTCCAGGAGAAATGTGGGATGTTACTCAGCAACACGTTTAAAAAAATACTGAAATACTACAACAACATTTATCAAAGACAGTGTAAAATGTGTAGACTTTAATTAACTTTTTTGCAAACTTTTACTACACAAGGTCATTTATTTTTCATTCGGGAAAAGGGTGATGTCTGTTCCCTTTATTTAAATTATTGATGCTAATAGTATGCAGATCATGTATTGCAGTCTTCTCTATACCAGATAATTGCAAACGTGCGGTGAGAGAGATTTGAAAAATTGTGTGAAGGAGCATAGCAAGACTGAAAATGGGGCACAACTCTAAAAATAGGTATTGCATTTTCACAGGTAAATCAGTTCTGAAAATTAGAATATGCCTACTGTGAAGACTGGTAGAGAAGGGGTGAAGGCTGCCATCCTAGTCAAATAGAATATGATACATAATTCTATCATTTGTAAATATAAATGTAAAATACAGGCTTGTTTGTTAAATAAAAGAAAACACTGTAAAATGTGAACTTCAAGATTGTGGCAACATTGACTTCTGCTGTAAGAGAAACAAAGCCAAGCATTTCAAATGTTCTTTGAAATTAAAATTATGTTTTGTATGTCCTTTGAAGCTATAATTTGGAGTCAATGAGTCTGGAGTAAGCAACCTACCTATTGTTTTAAGGCTAAAGTTAATGACCAGAATTTATATGTGGAATGTCCTTTATTGTTCTAAGTGTAAAAAAATATAATTGCAGTTTCAGTGTGGCCTGGGAACTCCAGACTAAGTGTCAAAATGATGCAATGTGTATACTGGGAAAACCCAAGTGTCAAAATGATGTAATCTGGGAGGGCCCAGCAGAAATGTGTTAGTGATTTTAAAACTATTGCTCAGAGAGAGACTGTAAGCATTTTGTCTTGACATCCATCTCATCAGCACTCTGCCTGTGTCTTAAGTAAGTTACTTCAGAAGTATGTTTCTTGTAGTAATAGCTAGGAAATTAGAAGAACGTTGGACTAAGTGTTTTTCTGTTATGTCAGAACTGTACTACTGATTTATTTTAAGTTTCTGTGTGATCTCTGAACTCTTGAGTGGCACTGTGGTGTAATAGTATTGTCTTGTGTTTTAATTATTTATTTTTAAATATTTTAAAAACATTTTATCTGTGGCTGGTTTGTGTAGATAATTTAAGCTCTAGAGTACATTATGATTTATAGAATTTACTGTCTAAGCCACTCCTAAAGCTTTAGTCCTGGGCTATACTACCAACTGGATAATAATATTGCACAGTAATAATTGGACAACCTTTTATGGGCCTTTTAGTAGCTGATAAATATTAGCTGGTGGTAGCAGTAATTACTACTGTATAGTCTGGATATAAGGGCATAGCTGGAGAATCTGTGTCAGCCTTTCCCAGGAGTGTCTGCGAAGTTGTATAAATACTTATCTCAAAGTGTGTGTGTCAGCTACTTGGGCAGGGACACAAAGCACTGGATGGACAAAGAGAGTACTAGAGATTAGCTTGCCAGCTATGCTGAGATCTGGACTCTATAGCTGTGCCAGTGGGGAGTCTTATTGGGAACCTGGGGAGCAAGGGAGCACCTGGCCCCAGACTGACTGTGATCTCTGTGCACTTAAGGGAAATTGTACTTTACTGTGTGTATTTGTTATCCTTTCCTCTCTTATGAGACGCCCTCTCTGGTGTTAGTGGTGAGGATTGAGGCTCCTTGATTGCTGGGCCAGGGCATGGCCATCACACCTACTCAATAGCAGGATCAATTTTCCCTAGCAGTAGTGTTACCACCTGTGTCTCTCATGAAAAGACATTGCTAGCCTCATGGAAATAACCCAGCCAACATGTTGGGTAAAGCCTTTCCTTTAACACAGTTGCCGTTGCAGGCTCAGTAATCTGCAGTATTGGTAGGGAGTAGGGAAGCACTTACAAGGTAAGATAAACTACACTGAAAGTTAAATAAATGTACAGAGATAGTTTGTACCTAATCTTGTCTAATTACTGAGCAAGGTGCTGTTAGTTTTCTCTCTCTCTCCCTCTCTTATGGAAAATATGGACTACAGTATTTCAAAGAAAGGCGCAGGTAGCTAGTACAGAGATAAACATTAGACAGATGCTACACTTTTGGTATTTTCTGTGTCCCAACACATATCCAGTATGTCAGGAAAATAAAAGAAAAGAAACATGGCACCACAGCATATGCCTCACATGCTTTCAACCAAAAGATATTAAAATAGGTACAAGGACCCTTGAAATTTAAGTACATCCAACTAAAAGTTAGGGCATCAAATCAGCATAAATTTGAATATCAAATTGAACATTACATAACTCTTCCTGTTTCCAGGACAAATGTGGGATGTTACTCAGCAACACATGTTTAAAAAAATACTGAAATACTATAACCACATTTATCAAAGACAGTGTAAAATGTGTAGACTTTAATGAACTTTTTTGCAAACTTTTACCACACAAGATCATTTATTTTTCATTCGGGAAGAGGGTGGTCTGTTGCCTTTGTTTAAATTATTGATGCTAATAGTATGCAGATCATGTATTGCAGTCTTCTGTATACCAGATAATTGCAAACGTGTGATGAGAGAGATTTGGAAAATTGTGTGAAGGAACAAAGCAAGCCTGAAAATGGGGACACATCTCTAAAAATAGTTACAGCACGTTCAGAGGAAAATCAGGCCTGATAATTAGGATATGTCTACTCAACAGCGGGATACATTTTCCCTAGCAGTAGAGTTACCACCTGTGTCTCTCATGAAAAGATTTTGCTAGCCTCATTGAAATAACCTAACCAACATGTTGGGTAAAGCCTTTCCTTTAACACAGTTGCCGTTGCAGGCTCAGTAGTCTACATTATTGGCAGGGAGTGGGGAAGCACTTACAAGGTAAGATAAACTACACTGAAAGTTAAATAAATGCAAAGAGATAGTTTGTACCTAATAATTACTGAGCAAGGTGCTGTTAGTTTTCTCTCTCTCTCTCTCTGTCTTATGGAAAATATTGACTACAGTATTACAAAGAAAGGCGCAGTTAGCTAGCACAGAGATAAACATTAGACATTATAAACATCTCAGTAATACTATGCATTCTACATTTTTATGGTTTTATGACAGATGTTACACTTTTTGGTAGTTTCTGTGCCCCAACATTTACCTAGTATGTCAGGAAAATAAAAGAAGAAACATGGCACCACAACATATGCCTCACATGCCTCTCAACCAAAAGATATTAAAATAGGTACAAGGACCCTTGAAATTAAAGTACATCCAACCAAAGATTAGGGCATCAAATCAGCATAATTTTTAACATCAAATTGAACATTACATAACTCTTCCTGTTTCCAGGAGAAATGTGGGATGTTACTCAGCAACACGTTTAAAAAAATACTGAAATACTACAACAACATTTATCAAAGACAGTGTAAAATGTGTAGACTTTAATTAACTTTTTTGCAAACTTTTACTACACAAGGTCATTTATTTTTCATTCGGGAAAAGGGTGATGTCTGTTCCCTTTATTTAAATTATTGATGCTAATAGTATGCAGATCATGTATTGCAGTCTTCTCTATACCAGATAATTGCAAACGTGCGGTGAGAGAGATTTGAAAAATTGTGTGAAGGAGCATAGCAAGACTGAAAATGGGGCACAACTCTAAAAATAGGTATTGCATTTTCACAGGTAAATCAGTTCTGAAAATTAGAATATGCCTACTGTGAAGACTGGTAGAGAAGGGGTGAAGGCTGCCATCCTAGTCAAATAGAATATGATACATAATTCTATCATTTGTAAATATAAATGTAAAATACAGGCTTGTTTGTTAAATAAAAGAAAACACTGTAAAATGTGAACTTCAAGATTGTGGCAACATTGACTTCTGCTGTAAGAGAAACAAAGCCAAGCATTTCAAATGTTCTTTGAAATTAAAATTATGTTTTGTATGTCCTTTGAAGCTATAATTTGGAGTCAATGAGTCTGGAGTAAGCAACCTACCTATTGTTTTAAGGCTAAAGTTAATGACCAGAATTTATATGTGGAATGTCCTTTATTGTTCTAAGTGTAAAAAAATATAATTGCAGTTTCAGTGTGGCCTGGGAACTCCAGACTAAGTGTCAAAATGATGCAATGTGTATACTGGGAAAACCCAAGTGTCAAAATGATGTAATCTGGGAGGGCCCAGCAGAAATGTGTTAGTGATTTTAAAACTATTGCTCAGAGAGAGACTGTAAGCATTTTTGTCTTGACATCCATCTCATCAGCACTCTGCCTGTGTCTTAAGTAAGTTACTTCAGAAGTATGTTTCTTGTAGTAATAGCTAGGAAATTAGAAGAACGTTGGACTAAGTGTTTTTCTGTTATGTCAGAACTGTACTACTGATTTATTTTAAGTTTCTGTGTGATCTCTGAACTCTTGAGTGGCACTGTGGTGTAATAGTATTGTCTTGTGTTTTAATTATTTATTTTTAAATATTTTAAAAACATTTTATCTGTGGCTGGTTTGTGTAGATAATTTAAGCTCTAGAGTACATTGCGTATTTATAGAATTTACTGTCTAAGCCACTCCTAAAGCTTTAGTCCTGGGCTATACTACCAACTGGATAATAATATTGCACAGTAATAATTGGACACCCTTTTATGGGCCTTTTAGTAGCTGATAAATATTAGCTGGTGGTAGCAGTAATTACTACTGTATAGTCTGGATATAAGGGCATAGCTGGAGAATCTGTGTCAGCCTTTCCCAGGAGTGTCTGCGAAGTTGTATAAATACTTATCTCAAAGTGTGTGTGTCAGCTACTTGGGCAGGGACACAAAGCACTGGATGGACAAAGAGGGTACTAGAGATTAGCTTGCCAGCTATGCTGAGATCTGGACTCTATAGCTGTGCCAGTGGGGAGTCTTATTGGGAACCTGGGGAGCAAGGGAGCACCTGGCCCCAGACTGACTGTGATCTCTGTGCACTTAAGGGAAATTGTACTTTACTGTGTGTATTTGTTATCCTTTCCTCTCTTATGAGACACCCTCTCTGGTGTTAGTGGTGAGGATTGAGGCTCCTTGATTGCTGGGCCAGGGCATGGCCATCACACCTACTCAATAGCAGGATCAATTTTCCCTAGCAGTAGTGTTACCACCTGTGTCTCTCATGAAAAGACATTGCTAGCCTCATGGAAATAACCCAGCCAACATGTTGGGTAAAGCCTTTCCTTTAACACAGTTGCCGTTGCAGGCTCAGTAATCTGCAGTATTGGTAGGGAGTAGGAAGCACTTACAAGGTAAGATAAACTACACTGAAAGTTAAATAAATGTACAGAGATAGTTTGTACCTAATCTTGTCTAATTACTGAGCAAGGTGCTGTTAGTTTTCTCTCTCTCTCCCTCTCTTATGGAAAATATGGACTACAGTATTTCAAAGAAAGGCGCAGGTAGCTAGTACAGAGATAAACATTAGACAGATGCTACACTTTTGGTATTTTCTGTGTCCCAACACATATCCAGTATGTCAGGAAAATAAAAGAAAAGAAACATGGCACCACAGCATATGCCTCACATGCTTTCAACCAAAAGATATTAAAATAGGTACAAGGACCCTTGAAATTTAAGTACATCCAACTAAAAGTTAGGGCATCAAATCAGCATAAATTTGAATATCAAATTGAACATTACATAACTCTTCCTGTTTCCAGGACAAATGTGGGATGTTACTCAGCAACACATGTTTAAAAAAATACTGAAATACTATAACCACATTTATCAAAGACAGTGTAAAATGTGTAGACTTTAATGAACTTTTTTGCAAACTTTTACCACACAAGATCATTTATTTTTCATTCGGGAAGAGGGTGGTCTGTTGCCTTTGTTTAAATTATTGATGCTAATAGTATGCAGATCATGTATTGCAGTCTTCTGTATACCAGATAATTGCAAACGTGTGATGAGAGAGATTTGGAAAATTGTGTGAAGGAACAAAGCAAGCCTGAAAATGGGGACACATCTCTAAAAATAGTTACAGCACGTTCAGAGGAAAATCAGGCCTGATAATTAGGATATGTCTACTCAACAGCGGGATACATTTTCCCTAGCAGTAGAGTTACCACCTGTGTCTCTCATGAAAAGATTTTGCTAGCCTCATTGAAATAACCTAACCAACATGTTGGGTAAAGCCTTTATTTTAACACAGTTGCCGTTGCAGGCTCAGTAGTCTACAGTATTGGCAGAGAGTAGGGAAGGACTTACAAGGTAAGATAAGCTATACTGA